>NC_057813.1:419411423-419670335 GCF_018294505.1 Triticum aestivum | reverse complement strand
CGCAGTGCCTCGGCCGACTTCGTGGTCTTGCCGGTCTTCGGAGCCATGGCGGAAGCGGCGGGGGAAGGCGGAGGTGTTGAGGGCGACGGCGGCGACGGGCGGCGGAGCGCTGCTCTCTTTCGGCTTGGGAAGCGGAGGGGAGCGGCGGAGCTTTCGGAGGAAGGAACTGCAAGTGGCGAAGGTGGGGGAAACGGCCCTGTTTCCTCTGCTTATAAACAGGGGAGGCGAACGTTACACATTTCCTGAATTAAAAATTACCCATGATCTCTCCCACGACGCCGCGATTGACGCGTGCCGTTCCGGGAGGACGCGGTGGATACGGAGTGGATTTGGTTTGGACCCAGGCCGCGCGTGCCCGTGCCCTGTTTTGGGCCTGGCCCAACAGCGCTCGGCACCGTGTATGGCCCAGGCCCGGGGGCTCCTGTCAGTGTACTAAAGTAGGGGTACCTTAGTACCCCGAACTTGTGCACGGGCAGTCGCAGCGTCCCGCGGCAAGGCTTGCCGGACGTCCGCCATGATCCTTGGTCTTTCCTGTCACTGCCATTCAAGAACAAAGTGTTAACTTTGAAGACAACGCCCCAGCAAGAGGAGCTTGCCGGGAAGGACGAGACCTCGGCAAGAGGAGCTTGCCGGGAAGGCCAACAAAGGCATGTCAAGAGACTTGCCGCGACGCGCCGCATGTCCCGGCAAGACCCGGCGAGCAACAAGCTTGCGGGTGCGACAAGACAGCGACCACGGCAAGGCGCTTGCCGTGGCGAAGCCGTCACTCTGCATCCACGCTCCAGCGCATCCAACGACGTGTCGCCCCAAGATCGCTCCTGGCGCACGTGTCGGGCGGCTGTGCAGCCGAGTGGTGCGAGGTGGCAAGAGAAGATGACGAGGAGGCCATCGTGGCGATCGGTGGCGCCCCTAACGGTCGCTTCCTGCACTGTTCGGGCGACCGGATGGGCATTAAATGCCCTTGTCCCCTGCCGTCAGAGTTAGGTAGGGGGCACTGTTGATAGCGGTTGTACCAACCCGCGTTTTTACTTTTTTAACCCTCTCTCTACGTTGCCACTTGTCAGTGACCCCTTTAGACTATAAAAAGGAGGCCCATGCACACGTAGAAGGGGTTCGACTCATTCGAGACTACAGGTACCCACGCTCTCAAGCAAGAACAAATACAAACACAAAGCAGCAGTAGGAGTTTTATCTCTCCGGAGAGCTCCGAAGCTGGGTAAAATCCCTCGCGTGCTCGACCTCGATCTGCTCTTCGTGCGCCCTCCGCTCCCTGCTGGACTGAAAAGGGGCCCTGCCCCATAGGTGCTCGTTTTCCCACGACAGGCCGGCGCTGACGATCCCGCCGACGAAGAGGCCGCCAAGGCTGCTGGCGCAGGAGCTGGCGAGAGGTCCGGCGATCGTACTGACGACCCGGAGGGCGCAGGAGCGCAAGGCGCTGCACCGACCGCCGACCCCTCTGCCGCTGATGCAGCACCGGGCCCCGAGGAGCCACAGCCCGGCGCCTACTTGAAGGCCGGCGAGGGTGTCTTCATCAGGCTTCCCTGGGCGTCGAGCTCCAGGGCGCCGGTCGAAGGAGAGGAGTTTGACGATGAAGTACTCGCCTCTGCTGGGCTGGCAGTGGTTGATGCGCCAAGCAGCAGAAGTGGCGAGTCCGAGGAGGAGCAGTTACTCCAGAAGTTGGTGATGCTCTACCGCGCCCGGCAGGCGAAACTGGAGTCCCGGGAAGCGCTTGTCGCGCAGGCGGGAGTGGATATAGAGAAGCATGCGGAGGAGCTCCAGAGCCGCAACCAAGAGGCCGTCCGATCCATTGCGGAGGAGAGGGCACAACTTGTCGAGGCGAAGAAGGCGTTCATCCTCGAAAAGGCTGAAGCCGAGGAGCAGTAGAGGCTCGCCACCGAGGAGCTGTCCAGGCGGGAAGGTGAGCTAACGCAGAAGAAGGTTTACCTGGACAGCCACGAGGAGGAGCTCGCCGCACGGGAACAATCACTTGGCGGGGCACTCAAGGAGGCGAAGGATGCTGCCGCAGCCGCTGAGGCCACCAAGAAGGAATTGGAAGTGAAGGTGACGCAGCTGGAGGCTGACATGAAAGGGAAGGATGAGGAGCTTGCCGCACTCCAGCGCGAACGCGAGAAGGATGCCCTTGCTCATGGCGATCTGCAAGTTCAGCTCGCCGATAAGGTCAGGGAACTGAACGCCGTCAAGGACTCAAATGCTGATCTGGAGCTGAAGTTGGCCACATTGACGGAGACGTTGGACGCCGCCAAGAGGCAAGAGGATGACTTGAAGAAAGAGATCAAGGGCAACGAGGAGTTGCTAACGAGGGCCGCCGAGACTCAAAACACCTTCAGGGCTACGATGGAGCTCTGGACGGAGGGCCTCGTCAACATTGCTGCAACCATCGACGAGGAGCTGGCGCAACTGGACTTGGCGGGCTTCGGGTACTCCACTGACGAGAACCTCCAGCCCAGCGCCAAGCTTACTCTGTTCTTCAAGGGCGTGGTGACGGCTCTCCAGCAACTCCAGGAAAGGATTCCAAAGCAACTGGCTGACGAGTCGCGCGCCATCTGTGCTAGAGTCTTGGAGAAGGTGTTGGTGAAGGTACTCTTCCGCAAACCGGGCCTCGACCTTACCCGCGTCCTCAAGAAGCTGCCGGCGGGTGCCGATCTTGAAGAGCTCAAAGCCCTTGTCGCACCCATTGTGGACAAGGTGAATGAAGTCAGGAGGATCGACGGCGAGCGCGTGGATTAGGCCACCCTTCTTCTCCCTTCCTTGTCGTTGTTATCTAAGTTATGAGAACAATTCAGTCAGTGCCGCAACAAATTACCTTTGTAATATGACTTTATTCTGGGTAGTATTTGCTATGTTATTTCCTTTACTTGATTCCATCCCTTGTATGTTTGTACCCTACGCTTTTAGGGAAACTTGCCGGCGCAGGCACCCTTTCCGCGAGCACTGAGTGCGGAACATCAGCAGCCTGCTGGCGGTGTTGCTTCCGGCAAGAAACCTTGTCGGAACTAGTCGCAGCACACTTACGTTGTTGAGCGGACTCGAAACAAAGTAAGGGCGCAACTAGCCACGAGTTGGTTCCTCCGCGCACAGGTTTTCCATACAAAGCGCGGTCGTTCAAGGAAGATAACTTTTAAAAATTTAAAACTGATTGTGCTCAAACTTTGGCAACTTAGCTTTTTCTGTCGTCTGTGTCCCGGCAAGGCTATACTTCTTTGAACGACGCCTGGTCCACACCTCTATCCTCTCCTTCCCCCCCGGTGAACTTGTGGGCGAAGGAACCTTCTTTTTGAGTAAAAGAAAGAAGAGAAAATAAATATATGGAGCCTTAAGGCTCGTTATTGCTTACCGGGGGCAAGTGCTGCCCAAAGTGTCAGATAATGCATGCAAAAAGAAAGAAAGCATAAAATTTGACAACATGTGCTGAGCATATAATCTTTATTTATGCACGGGATCTGCGCCCGGCTTTGTACAAAGGGTTACAAGCAACAGCGGCAAAGCTTGTACAAAAGGTGGTTGTCGGAACAGCAGGTTCCGGCAACCGCGCCTTATGGGTAAAACTTACGAAGATGCTCTATGTTCCAGGAGTTGCTCACCGGAAAGCCATCTTCGGTCTCAAGGCGGACAGCGCTGGGCCTAGTGACTCGCTTCACCCGATAAGGGCCTTCCCACTTCGGCGTCAACTTGTTGGAATTCTTGGCGGATTGAACGCGCCGAAGAACAAGGTCGCCTTCCTCGAAACTTCTGGCATTAACTTTGCGGCTATGGTAGCGGAGCAAAGCTTGCTAGTAGCGAGCAGCTCGTACAGCGGCCTGAAGACGATCCTCCTCGAGGAGCAGCGCGTCATGTTGCCGCAGCTGCTCTTGCTCAAGCTCATCATAAGCGAGCACTCGAGGCGATCTGTATACGAGTTTCGTGGGGAGAACTGCCTCTGCTCCGTAGACGAGAGCAAAAGGTGTCTGGCCAGTGGCTCGATTTGGCGTCGTCCTGATCGACCAAAGAACCACGGGCAGCTCCTCGATCCAATTTCTTCCGCACTTGTGCAGCCTGTCGAAAGTTCTGGTCTTGAGCCCGCGCAGCACTTCAGCGTTTGCCCTCTCCGCTTGACCGTTGCTTCTCGGGTGGGCAACAAAAGCGAAGCAGATCTTGGTGCCAAGATCTTGGACATACTGCATGAAGGTGCGTCTCGTGAATTGTGTGCCATTGTTGGTGATGATCCTATTAGGGACTCCGAAACGGCAAACAATTGACCTGAAGAACTTGACTGCTGACTGTGCTGTCACCTTCCTCACTGCTTCCACCTCCGGCCACTTCGTGAACTTGTCGATTGCCACGTACTAGTACTCGAAGCCCCCGACAGCCCGGGGAAAGGGGCCGAGGATGTCGAGCCCCCAGACCGAAAATGGCTAGGATAAAGGGATCGTTTGGAGAGCTTGAGCTGGTTGATGTATCTGTTTGGCGTGGAACCGGCACGCTTCACACTTGGTTACTTGTGCAGTTGCATCCTGGAGGGCTGTCGGCCAAAAGAAACCTTGCCGGAAGGCTTTGCCGGCAAGTGCTCTTGCGCCAATGTGGTGACCACATATGCCTCCATGTATCTCCGCCAACAGCTCTTGTCCTTCTTCCCGGGGAATGCACTTCAATTTCACTCCGTTGAATCTTCTTCTGTACAGTATGTCATCGACAAACTGGTACATACTCGATTGCCGGGCTACTCTCTCCGCTTCTTCTTGCTATTCGGGAAGTTCTCCTGTTTGAAGGAAATGGACGATCTGCTGTGCCCATGCCGGAGCTTGTGGCTCGACGACAAGGACTAAAGGCGCAAATGCTGCTGCGGGAACATCTGCTTCCACGGCAAGAATCTGTGATTCAGCCGGAGCGTGATGCTCCCCGGCAAGCGTGTCGGGACACAACTTGTCGGGAGCGTCTGCTTCAACAAAACAAACCCTAGGGCTTGTCGGAGCAGACTGCTCCTCAGCACTCTTTGTGTTGATCTTGGGGACCTTCTTGGCAGCGGCTTCGGGGAGCTCTGCCGGAAAGTAGTCGCCAGCAACCAACTTCCTCTTCTTGCTCTGTCCAGTTGATGGTGTCACAGATGGTTGAGTCAGCTTGAGCACAAAAATTCCTGGTTCCATAGGCAACTTGAGTGCGGCGCATTTTGACAGGCCATCTGCAATGTCGTTCTGAGCTCTCGGAACATGTTCCATCTCAGGCCGTCAAAATGCTCTTCTAACTTTCTCACTTCATCAATGTAAGCTTCCATCAACGGACTCTGATAATCTTTGTTTACTTGACGGACGACAAGCTGCGAGTCACCCCTGACAATGAGCTTCTTGATCCCAAGGTCTGCTGCGATTCTGAGTCCGGCAAGCAAGCCTTCATACTCTGCAGTATTGTTTGTTGCTTGCTCCTTGGGAAAGTGCATCTGGACCACGTACTTGAGGTGCTCTCCGGTGGGTGCAACAAGTAACACGCCCGCACCGGCGCCTTGCAGCGAGAAGGCACCATCAAAGTACATGATCCATTCTTTGCTTGCCTGCTTGACGGGGATTCTCGTCTCCGGAGTTTCTTCATCGGGTGTTGGCGTCCATTCTGCTATGAATTCTGCCAATGCTCGGCTCTGGATAGTTGAAGTACTCTCAAACTGGAGGCCAAAGCTTGACAGTTCCAGTGCCCACTCAACGATCCTGCCTGTTGCCTCTGGATTCTGCAATATCCTTTTCAACGGAAAGCGAGTGACAACTGTGATCTCATGTGCTTGAAAGTAATGGCGCAGCTTCCTCGAGGCCATGAGAAGGCCGAAAAGCAACTTCTGCACTCCAGAGTACCTTGACCTAGCCCCCTGTAGAAGGGAACTGACAAAATAAACTGGGCGCTGCACCATCTTTTTTGTCTCTCTGCTTGTGGCTGCATAGATCCATCCTTGTCGGGACCAGAGCTTGTCGGGGAAGCCCCCTGCTTGTCACTGGATTCGCTTGTCGTGGTTGCTGGCTCATCATCCGCCTCCCTCTCCGCTACTAACGCAACACTAACCACTTGATTGGTTGCCGCTAGATATAGCAGCAACTTCTCTTGTGGCTTAGGTGCGACAAGTATTGGAGTGGAGGACATGTATCTCTTCAAGTCTTGCAGCGCAGCTTCCGCTTCTGGAGTCCATTTCATTGGGCCTGCTTTTTCAAAATTTTGAAAAATGGCAGGGCGCGCTCAGCAGACTTAGAGATGAACCTACTGAGAGCAGCAACGCAGCCGGCAAACCTTCGCACATCCTTGACGCGCTTCGGTGCTTCGATTTGCTCAATGGCCTTGATCTTATCGGGATTGGCTTCAATCCCCCTCTGGGATACAAAGAACCCGAGAAGCTTGCCGGAAGGGACTCCAAACACGCACTTCTTGGGGTTCAACTTGAGATTGATCTTGCGCAAATTTGCAAAGGTCTCGTCCAAATCATGGATCAAAGTTGCTTTGTCCTTGCTCTTGACCACTATGTCATCCATGTAAGCTTCTACATTTTTGTGCAGCTGTGGCTCAAAAGCATGACTGAATACTCTTGCAAACGTTGAACCAGCATTCTTTAGTCCGAAAGGCATCCGTACAAAGCAGTACGTGCCACATGGAGTAATGAATGTGGTTTTCTCTTCATCCTCTTCTGCCATGAAGATCTGATGATATCCTTAGTATGCATCAAGAAACAAAAGCAAATCACATCCGGCCGTGGAGTCGACAATCTGGTCAATGCGCGGCAAGGGAAATGGATCCTTGGGACAAGCTTTATTAACATCAGTGAAGTCAATACAAAGCCTCCATTTCCCGTTCGCCTTGCGCACGACTACTGGATTGGCTAACCACGTTGGATGGAGTACTCCTCGGACGAGGCCTGCTACTTCCAACTTCTTGATCTCTTCTGCAATGAACTCTTGGCGTTCCACCGCTTGCTTCCTGACTCTCTGCTTGACGGGCCACGCATGAGGACAGACGGCAAGGTGGTGCTCAATTACTTTCCGGGGAACACCGGGGATGTCAGATGGTTGCCATGTAAACGCATCGACATTCGCCCGCAGGAAAGCAACGAGCGCGCTTTCCTATTTAGGGTCAAGCGTGGCGCTGATGGTGAAGGTACCACCAGTGCCGTCCTCCTTGGCGGCCACTTTCTTGGTCTCTGGTGAAGCTGTCTTTGCCTTCTTGCACTTGCCGGTGGAGCTCGATGGTGCGTCCTCGACGGTAGCGCAGCACTCCGAAGAGGTGCGCTTGCCGGAGTGGGCATCAGAGCTACTCTTGCCGGACTTGGTCTTCTTCTTCCGTCCGGGAGCTTCAGCGGCAAGTGGTTTGCGTTCTGCTGCGGCTGCTGCTTCCCGGTAGATCTTGTCGGTACAGATAAGTGCATCTTTCTTGTCACCTTGGACAGAAATGACACTTATCAGACCGGGCATCTTGAGTACATTGTAGGCGTAGTGAGAGGCTTCCATGAACTTGGCAAGCGCTGGACGGCCGAGTATCCCATTGTAGGGCAATGGGAAATCAGCAACGTCAAATGTGACTCTCTCTGTCCTGAAGTTCAGCTCGCTGCCAAACGTTACTGGCAGTGTGATCTTCCCCTTTGGCTTGCTCCTTCCCAGGTTAATTCCTTGAAAGGTACCAGTCTCTTTGAGCTCGCTGTCGGGGATCTGGAGCTTCTTGAGCACCGCGGAAGAGATCAGATTCAAGCCGGCCCCGCCGTCAACCAACATCTTTGTGACCTTGAGGTTGCGGATAGTTGGCGAAACCAACATCGGCAAGCACCCGACCGCAGTTATGCGATCAGGGTGATCCTCAACATCAAAGATGATGGGCATGCTAGACCACTTCAGGGGTTTGCGCGACTCGACTGACGGTTCTGCTGCATTTACCTCCCGCACCCACTGTTTGAGTTGGCGGTGTGAGGTGTGCAGAGAAGCACCGCCGTCAACGCACAAAACCTTTGTCGCTTTCTGAAACTCCTGCTCGTCGGCCTCATCCTCATCCATCTCATCATCTTCATCTTCGTCTTCGTCCTTGTCGCGGCCGCGGGGAGGCCTATCTCCTTGCCGCTGCTTGGCCTTGCCGCGGCGCCCTCCCCGGGCGGGACGCTTCTTGCCGGATCCTCCGCCACCTTCCTGGGCCTTCTCCTTGTCGCGGCGCTCATATTCAACTTTCTGCAGCTCAACAAGCTGCTCAACCTTCTTGCAGGCCTGGAGGTCATGGCCCTTGGTGCGGTGGATCTTGCAATACTGCTTGCCGGAGCTGTCCTACTTGTCGGCGGCCACCACAGCCTCGCCGGAGTCACCAGCTTTGGCCTTCTCGGCGCCACCTCCGTTGCCGGACTGCTCGACGACTAGCACATCCTTAGCTTTCCTCTTTCTGTTATTCCGCCTCTGATTCTTCTTTGTCGGGGCGGCATCCTCACTGTCAGATCCTTCTGCTCCTGCTTTCTCTCCGGGGAGTTTCCTCCCCTCCTCAGCACGTGCACATTTGTCGGCCAGAGCATATAGCTCGCTGACATCTCTGATTTTGCACATCGCCATCTCCTCCCTCATCCTGCAGTTACGCATGATCTGATGGAACATGCTGATAACCGCGACAGGGTGGACATCTGGGATGTTGCGCTGCACTTGGCTGAATCTCTGTATGTACTTGCGCAGGGTTCTCCTTCTTTCTGGGCGAGCAGATGAAGATCGCTCTCCTGGCCATGGGGTTTGTGGCCGCCTGTGAAGGCATCGACAAACTGCTGGCACAAGTCCGCCCACGAAGAGATGGAGTTGTCCGGCAAGTGCATGAGCCAAGATCTGACATTGGGCTTGAGCACCAACGGGAAGTAGTTGGCGAGGATCTTCTCGTCGCGCCCCCCGGCAGCCTGCACCACTATGGTGTAGACGCTGAGGAACTCTGACGGATGTATCCTGCCATCGTACTTCTCGGGTACGTCTGGCTTGAAGTTCTTGGTACTGGGCCACTGGACCTGCCGCAGCTCACGGGTGAACGCAGGGCAACCAACCGCGTACGGTAAGTCGCCTGGATCCCCTGGCGCGTGCATATCAACAGCGGGCCCAGCGCGCTGGTCTGACTCACGCCGCGCTTCTCTTCGACGCTCGATGCGAGTACGAGCGTCTTCTTGTCGTCGTTCTTGGTGAACTTGGCGTTGATCGCGGCGAGTTCGCGGGTCCGACGATGCGGTTGAGTCGGTGTCGAGGCTGGCCCGGCGAGTCAGCGATCTTGGCCTTCGGGGTGGGGAGTGCACAGTGGTGGCACCCCCACCAGTCTTGTCGCCATCGGCTTGCGCCTGGGCGTCTTGCCGCGGCTTCGACGTGCTTGGTTGCCGGGGCTTGTCGCCGTTGGCGAAGCCGATGAGGCTCTGGATGGTGATCCTCCAGTCGTCGATCTTGTCTGGCGCTGGAGGGTAGTCTAGTATGTAGGATCGAAAGTATGTCTAGAGGGGGGGTGATTAGACTACTTGACAATTTAAAAGTTTAGCCTTTTGATCAAGACAAGTTTTTGGCAAGTTCACAATGATGATCAAGTCAAGTATCACCCTACACATGCAATTCTAGAGTATTGGCAGCGGAAAGTAAATTGCACATGTAGTAAATAGAGGTGGAGAAGAGCAAACTCAATTTGGAGACACGGAGATTTTTCTCGTGGTTCTGATAGGTGGTGCTATCGTCAATCCACGTTGATGGAGACTTCAACCCACGGAGGGTAACGGCTGCGAGAGTCCACGGAGGGCTCCACCCACGAAGGGTCCACGAAGAAGCAACCTTGTCTATGCCATCATGGCATACGCCCACGGAGGACTAGCCTTACTCGGGGTATATCTTCACGAAGTAGGCGATCTCCTTGCCCTTACAAACTTCTTGGTTCAACTCCACATCTTGACGGAGGCTCCCAAGCGACACCTAACCAATCTAGTAGGCACCACCCTCCAAAAGGTAATAGATGGTGTTGGTGATGATGAACTCCTTGCTCTTGTGCTTCAAATGATAATCTCCCCAACACTCAACTCTCCTCACTGATTTGGCTATGGTGGAAGAAAGGATTGAGTGGAAAGCAACTTGGGAAGGCTAGAAATCAAGTTTCATATGGTGGGAGTGGAGCAACTTGATCTCAACACAAGGGTAGGTAGTTTTCTTCTCAGAAATGTAAGGTAGGAGTGGTAGTTCTTTCTGATGGCTCTCTCCACGAATGAAGAGGAGGTGGAGGGGTATTTATAGCCTCCACACAAAATCCAACCGTTACACACATTTGACCAATCTCGGTCAGACCGAAGTTGACAACTCGGTGAAACCGAAAGTTCAAATCTTGTGAACGTTGGGATTTTCGGTGGGACCGAAAATACAATCTCGGTGAGTCCGATTCTTCCAAAGACTAGGGTTTTCCAATCTCGGTGGGACCGACTTTATCATCTCGGTGACACCGATTTGATGACAGAAGGTTACAGAAGGTTGGCAACACTAGTTTCGGTGAGACCGAGTTTGGAATCGGAAAAACCGAAATTACTAGGGTTTGGCTTTGTGGCTGAGGTGGTTCATCTCGGTGTGACTGAGTTTATGGAATCGGTGGGACCGAGATTACTTATGAGTGTATGTTGGAATGAAAGATTGCTGATGGTTTGGGAGATAGATCACTAAGCACTTTGAGCAACCAGATCATTATCATAACCTCATCCCCTTTTAATAGTATTAGCTTTCCTATAGACTCAATGTGATCTTGGATCACTAAACCAAAAAAATAGAGTCTTGAGCTTTTGCCAATGCTTGCCTTAGCATTTTGAGGGGTCCACATCTTCAGTCATTGCCATACCCATATCACTGAACTTTTTGAAATGATACTCAAGAAACAATTAGTTCAATGATATATATGTTGTTATTAATTACCAAAACCACCCGGGGATTAGTCGCACTTTCAATCTCCCCCTTTTTGGTAATTGATGACAACATATAGATCAAAGCTTCGACAAATGATATAATCAATGAATAATATCGTCGCTTTGAGAAGTATGTGATAAGCAAGAGCTCCCCCTAAATTTGTGCATTATTTAAGATTTGCGTTTGAATGCAAATGCACAATCGATTTGGATCATGGGTCACTCTTCCATGTCACATACATCTTGGTGGAGCGCACAAAATGATAAGAATGAATAGCATGCACCCAATCACCAAGACATGAGTAAATGATCATACAAGATATGAATAACATATGATAAGCATTAAGCACACATTAAGGCATAGTATGATCAAGCACTCATCAAAGTAGAGCAAAGGTAGTATCAAACACACGGAATATCTTGGAAAACTCAAAAGTATCTCAAAAAGACCGCAAATGAAACGAAAGAGCAAAAACGAGCACTCTCTCTCTCGAAGTCCTATGATCTATACAATTTCTCCCCCTTTGGCAACAAGTTACCAAAAAGTTCAAAAAGTATAGAGCTAAATGTCACCAGGGACTCTGCTGGCGGCTCCTGTCTGGGTTGAAGGAGTTGAGATAGCTGCATCTGCAAAGGCTTCAGCTGATGTCTGTGGAGCTGGAGGAGTGGTCACCGGAGCTGGAGCTGGAACTGATGGAGCTGTGGGAGGTGCTGAGGCTGTAGCCCTGGTGTCTATCACTGGAATAGCAGCTAATCTGGGTTTTGTGGGAACCGGAGCAGGCTGTTCATAATCATCCTGGACTAGGTCATCCTGCATCTCCTTCATGAGTTCTTCCTTCTCCCTCTTAGCTTCCTCGATATCTGCCTCAAGCTTGTTGACGGTGACTTGCACTTCAGTCAGCTTGACATCCAGAGCATGGAACTTGTCTTCAACTATCCTCTCAAGACTCTCCTGAGACTGCACAATGCTGGCCAGGCGTTGTTCAATCCTCTGGGTAGCTTCAAGGAGCTGTTCTCCAACACTCTTGGGTTTTGCTGCTGCTGCTGCTGCTTCCTTCTCAGCTTTAGCTTGTTTGGCAGCTTCAGACTTAGCTTGACCTTCAACAGACGTGGGATCATCCTCAGTCATCACAACTTCATTGTCCTCATGCTCAGGCTGCAGTGGCAACCGGGGTCTATCCAACAAGTAGGTGCCCGTGCCAAACTTGGCATTGATAAGCATCTGAATGTGCGGGGCAAATCCACATGACCTCTTCTGGTCTGCTGCAGTCCTCTTGATAGTCTCAACTATCAGGTCCATCACCTTGAAAGGTGCCTTCTGATCTAGTATATGCAGCATGTTGATAGAATAGCCTCTTATCATGCGATGATCTCCAGACTTGGGCATCAAAGTATGCCTCAGAATTGTGTTTGTGGTAGGGAGACCTGCCTGGAGATGATACACTGAGCCGAGCTTCGAGAACTCTACATCCTTAGCTGGTACCTCATTGTACATGTTCTTCATAGACTCATGGTTTTTCTTGGGAATACCATAGACATCAACATCATCGTCTCTTGACACTGGAGCATTGAGCAGTGCTGCCCATTCTTCTATAGTAGAAGAGAATCTCTGACCTTCAGTCATCCATACAATCCTGCCATCTGGATAGAAATGAGCTGTGGCATAGAATTGCATGATCATCTCAATACCAATCAGTCAATTTCTGACCAACGAAATCAGCAACACCACATGCAGTAAAGCTCTCATGCACGTGTGGAAAGTAGTCTCTGTGCTCTTCACTGTCGATGTATGCCCAGTCAACATAGCGAGTGTCTGCAACAATGGGCTTCTTGTCCATGAGCACAGTCTCATAGAAATCATGCTGCTCTCTGGTATGGAACCTTGGATCTACAGCAGTCGTTCTCCTGGTGGCATATGGATCAGCTTGCCTCCATAGCCTGAGACCTTTGTCTTTCCTTTCCTTCATGTTTTCTGCTCGAGGATGAGCATCATTGTCGACTGGCAGTTTCTGACGGAGTTTCAGCAATACGTGTGCCTCATCTTCTGACTCAGCTGGTGGCACATTGTCTTTCTTCTTCTCTGAAGCAGGAATGTTTCTGACAGTCTTCTTGGGCTTGGCAGCAGGCTTGGCTTGAGCTGCCTTTGCTAGAGCAGAAGGCTTTGACTTTGTAGGTGCTCCTGCCCTGATGGCATCACCCATCAACTTAGGCTTCTGAGGAGGCTGGGGTGCTTCCTCATCAGAATCATCATCAGCTGCTTCATGCACAATCCTCTTCCTCTTGGAAGTTTTCTTCACCTTGCTCGAGGTTTCTTCTTCCATGCTCAGCTTCTTAGCAACAGTGGACTTCTTCACTTTGCTGGTGCCTTTCTTGGTTTGCTGCCCTTGATGCTCTTTGGCAACCACTTTCCTCTTTGGCTTTGAAGAAATCTCTTCCTCAGCTATGAAATCAGAATCCTCTTCATCAGAATTCCTCTTCTTCCTGGCCCTGGTGGCAGCAGGAGGCAAACCACTTGGTGTGCTCCTCTCACCATCATCAGAAAAGCTGCTGGCTTCAGGACTAGTGCCTGCCTCTGGAATCTCAATTGGTGACTCAGACCTGTTCTGGCTGTCACTTGCATCTGACATGGCTGACAACCTGTGAATAGATTAGGTAAAGGCAGAATAGAAGAGTTATCACAAACTGCAGAGGTTTTGCAAAAAGAATGAGTTCAAATTTCAGTTTTAGGTTTTCACAGAATGCATTTCGGTCAGACCGAGTCTAAAATTCGGTGAATCCGAAGTGTTCTAACAGAACCATTCACACCACTTTCGGTTGGACCGAAATGGGTTTCGGTCTTGCTGAGAGCACTAGGGTTTCACTAAATCCTCATTTCGGTCGTACCGATTTGCACAACTCGGTTGGGCCGAAAAGTGCAGTGCAATGGCCAGAGGCCAAATCGGTCAGTCCGAGAATGTAGAATCGGTCTCACCGAGATGTGTTCGGCGGAAACCTAACCCTAAAACTTTCACTCGAATTTCGTTCTAACGAACTAATCTGCTGGATAGGAAGATCTCAAACGTGGCAAGAAGCTAGACAAACCAATCGTGCATAGAATCGGAGGTTGAAACACGAGAGGGATCGAAACTCACCCTAACTTGGTGGAGTTTCTCTACGGCGGCAATGGCACGGAGAGATTGACCGTTGACAGCGACGGAGACCCGCGGCGAGGGCGCACAGGCGACGACGGAGACGATCCGGAGACCACCGCGACGGCATCAAAGGGTTTGGGGGCGAGACGTTTTGAAGAAGGAATCAACGCGCGCTGCCCTCAGGTATATATACCCTTTAGCTGTCGGTGGGACCGAGTTGTAAAACTCGGTGGCATCAAGATGGTTAACTGCAAGCAGTTACACACTTCGGTCACGCCGAAAATTGCAACTCGGTTTCACCGAGGTGAAAACCTAGATCAATCCAAGTGCTTTCGGTCTGTCCGATTTTGAGTGGGTTGGTTTGACCGAAAATACTTAGAAGGTTTTGGAAGTTAAGTCTTAGACGGATCGGTGGCTCCGAGTGCTCCTCACTCGGTGTGTCCGAAAATGACTTGATCAAAGTTTGTGATATAAGCATGAATAGAATTTGAGACAAGAAAGCATAGATAGCTAGGGGAGGAACTTAGGCATTCTTGTCCATCCATTTGGTCAAAAAGAAAAAAAATCCAAAAGACCATAGCAACAAATGGATGTCCTCGAATGGATAAAATCATGCATCCAACATGCTCACACAATAAGATAGCAAATGAAATATGTGTCAAACATGCACAAACAAAACACTAGCAGCTAGCACACAATTTGTCGATGACTAGGTCATCTATATATGAGTATATTGACTTAGGAGTCAAATGAGAACATTTGATCATAGGTCATACTCATCGTTTAAGCACAAGTGGGGTTACCACTTTTACATAAAGCATTGATGTGTTCACATCATTTGAAGATGCTTTAGCTCAATTCTTTAGAGCAAAGCTCCCCCTTGATGTGAGAACCCCTTTTAAAGGGTCAAACTAACCTTGGGTTGTCGTAGAAGACTTCATGTATATGTTGAAGATGTGGATGCTCAATGTTGATGAAGATCATCAAGAGTTGGGAGCAATCCTTTGGATTTGGGCACTTTCAATACCTACATGGGTTAGTCCCACAAGGAACAAACAAGGATATCCATGGACATAGATTGAAGTACACAAAAGATGATGTCCATGAAAGCAATGATTACCTTGTCCCTTGACTTACCAACAAGAGGGTTTGTGACTCCATGAACTAGTGCAAGATGTGAAAGTTGATTGCACAAGTTCTTGCCAAAATGAATGTGAGTGAAGTATGTTGGCGGAGTCACCCTCAAGAACTCTCTAGTTCTTCTTCTTCGGGATCCACATCATCTTGATGGGAATCCTTGGGGTTGTAGTTGAGCTTGACGAAGTAGAACTTGACGTTTCCTTGGGAACCCACTTGACCATGGCCTTAGGTGCTTCAATAAATGCATCAATCTCCTCTTGAAGCTTGTCCTTGCCTTTTAGCTTGTGGTCTTGTGGTGGAAGGTCATCTTGAGCTTGTTCCACATTGGAAGAAGTAGGATCATACTTCTCCTTTTGAGAAACAAACTTTGGAGTGGGATATTGACCTTCTTCCCATTCAACACCCTCAGCGTTGAACTTTCGCTCAAAACCAATTCCTTGATTCTTCCGGTGCCTCCCTTGCTTGCGAACAATTTCCTCAAAGTTCTTGCTTCCGGCAAGGCTCTTGTAGACACCTTTCTCTATAATCCCTTTCAATAAACTATTTTCTTGCTCAAGTGTAACTTGGCTTGAAACATTGTTAGTGGAATCAAGAGAATTACTAGAAGTAACAACATTAGATTTAGCATGGTTATTGTTACTACTAGATGAAGAATTTTTCTTATGCTTGTCATGCTTAGTTTTAATAGGTGGCAAGAAATTAGACAAGAGAAGTCGTTTGGCAAGATATGAAGAACTCTTCTTTCGAAGATCGTCATTGATTGCTTTTAGGAACTCATGTTCTTGCTCTAGATTGAGCTTCTCGAAGCGTAGCTTCTCATGAGATCTTAGGAGCTCTCTATGATCTTCTTGAGTTGTTTCATGAGCTAACTTAAGAGTGTTTAGTTCTTTAGTTAGACGCTCAATCTCCTTCATAGCATTGTCATTCGACTCTTCTCGACTATAAAGACTACTAGCATGTTCATCATTACTAGGCTCACTAGATTTGTCATGTAAAAGCTCATCTTCACCAAGCAAGTCATCCTCTTCACTATCAAAGTCAATGAATTCAGGGTGTGATACCTTGGGGCCTTTAGCCATGAAGCATCTTCCAATTCCCTCATTTGGTGAATCAAATAAGTCATAGGAGTTGGAGTTGGAGGATACGAGAGCAAGACCGGCAACACCTTCATCTTGACTGTATTCGGAGTTGGAGTGATAGCTTCTTTCGGAGTGATTGTCGGAGTCGGAGCCGGAGACCCATTGACCTACATGAGCTTGATGTTTTCTTCTTGTGTAGCTCCTTGATGACTTGTCTTTCTTCTCCGAATCCTTGCTTCTCCGAGAGGATCTTCGTTCATAACGATCATCTCTACTCCTTCTCTCTTTCCGAGGTGACTCTTTTCTTGAGCTTCTTCTTCTTGGAGATTCTTCTCTTCTCTTGTGGGGAGTCGAACACTCATTTGAGTAGTGTCCGGGTCTTCCACAATTGTAGCAGTTTCGATCACGACTAGAAGATCTCTTTTCATCATATGATCTAGACTTTGAGCTTCTTTCCTTGCTTCTACTCTTGTAGAATTTGTTGAAGTTCTTCACCATTAGGCTTATCTCTTCATTAGAAACTAGCTTGTCACTTGAGGTTGTGGGAGCGTCACATGTAGCTTTGTAAGCACCACTTGACTTGTTGTGAAGCTCTTCCTTATCTTTAAGTGTCATCTCATGAGCAACAATTCTTCCAATGACTTCGGTAGGCTTGAGATTCTTGTAGTTTGGCATCATTTGGATCAAAGTGCACACGGTGTCATACTTTCCATCCAAAGCTCTGAGAATCTTCTTGATGATGAATCGGTCGGTCATTTCTTCGCTTCCTAAGCCGGCAATCTCATTTGTGATGAGAGCAAGCCTAGAGTACATTTCAGCGACTCCTTCACCTTCCTTCATCTTGAACTTGTCAAGTTGACCTTGAAGAACATCTAGCTTTGATTCCTTCACGGACTCGGTACCTTCGTGCATTTCGACCAAAGTAGCCCAAATCTCTTTTGCATTCTCAAGACGGCTGATTTTGTTGAACTCCTCGGGACAGAAAGCATTGAAGAGAATGTCGCAAGCTTGAGCATTGTTTTGCAACATCCGCAATTCATCCGCTGTAGCTTCATGATCCGGAACTTTTCCTTCCTCGAAGAACTCACCTTGCAAGCCAACACAAATAATGCCCCATGCGGCAGGGTTATGTCCAAGAATATGCATTTTCATTTTATGCTTCCAACTAGCAAAGTTTGAACCATCAAAGTAAGGACCTCTACGAAAATTACCCTCACTAGACGCCATACTCTCCTAGGTTGTGAAACCAAGCTTATGGAGTCCAATGCAATGGAAACCAATCCAATGGAGACCAAAGCTCTGATACCACTTGTAGGATCGAAAGTATGTCTAGAGGGGGGGTGATTAGACTACTTGACAATTTAAAAGTTTAGCCTTTTGATTAAGACAAGTTTTTGGCAAGTTCACAATGATGATCAAGTCAAGTATCACCCTACACATGCAATTCTAGAGTATTGGCAGCGGAAAGTAAATTGCACATGTAGTAAATAGAGGTGGAGAAGAGCAAACGCAATTTGGAGACACGGAGATTTTTCTCGTGGTTCCGATAGGTGGTGCTATCGTCAATCCACGTTGATGGAGACTTCAACCCACGGAGGGTAACGGCTGCGAGAGTCCACGGAGGGCTCCACCCACGAAGGGTCCACGAAGAAGCAACCTTGTCTATGCCATCATGGCATACGCCCACGGAGGACTAGCCTTACTCGGGGTAGATCTTCACGAAGTAGGCGATCTCCTTGCCCTTACAAACTTCTTGGTTCAACTCCACATCTTGACGGAGGCTCCCAAGCGACACCTAACCAATCTAGGAGGCACCACCCTCCAAAAGGTAATAGATGGTGTTGGTGATGATGAACTCCTTGCTCTTGTGCTTCAAATGATAATCTCCCCAACACTCAACTCTCCTCACTGATTTGGCTGTGGTGGAAGAAAGGATTGAGTGGAAAGCAACTTGGGAAGGCTAGAAATCAAGTTTCATATGGTGGGAGTGGAGCAACTTGATCTCAACACAAGGGTAGGTAGTTTTCTTCTCAGAAATGTAAGGTAGGAGTGGTAGTTCTTTCTGATGGCTCTCTCCACGAATGAAGAGGAGGTGGAGGGGTATTTATAGCCTCCACACAAAATCCAACCGTTACACACATTTGACCAATCTCGGTCAGACCGAAGTTGACAACTCGGTGAAACCGAAAGTTCAAATCTTGTGAACGTTGGGATTTTCGGTGGGACCGAAAATAAAATCTCGGTGAGTCCGATTCTTCCAAAGACTAGGGTTTTCCAATCTCGGTGGGACCGACTTTATCATCTCGGTGACACCGATTTGATGACAGAAGGTTACAGAAGGTTGGCAACACTAGTTTCGGTGAGACCGAGTTTGGAATCGGAAAAACCGAAATTACTAGGGTTTGGCTTTGTGGCTGAGGTGGTTCATCTCGGTGTGACTGAGTTTATGGAATCGGTGGGACCGAGATTACTTATGAGAGTATGTTGGAATGAAAGATTGCTGATGGTTTGGGAGATAGATCACTAAGCACTTTGAGCAACCAGATGATTATCATAACCTCATCCCCTTTTAATAGTATTGGCTTTCCTATAGACTCAATGTGATCTTGGATCACTAAACCAAAAAAATAGAGTCTTGAGCTTTTGCCAATGCTTGCCTTAGCATTTTGAGGGGTCCACATCTTCAGTCATTGCCATACCCATATCACTGAACTTTCTGAAATGATACTCAAGAAACAATTAGTTCAATGATATATATGTTGTTATTAATTACCAAAACCACCCGGGGATTAGTTGCACTTTCATAGTAGCAGTTGGGCTCGAGCCAACGCTTCTTTTGGGGTTTTCGGTGGCGGGGGTGAACGACGCGAGGAGCGGGATATGCTCAAACTTCTAACAGTGTTAGAAGGAGCAACATCTCGTCCAGGCGACCGTGCCGCGCTTGTGCCAACGTGTTGGCGTGCGTGTTGGCCTTGAGCGTCCCGCGATCCGCCGGCTTGGCCTTGCTCCAACGCGAGCACGGTGCCAGGAGCACCATGGTGTTGTCGATCCCACGCCTCCTGAGAGGGGCGCGGCGCATGTACGGACGCCGAAGTCTGCGGGGCCTTGTCCTTGGATCTGGTGACAATGTGAGTCCCCCCGTCGACACCCATTCCTCCGCCGGCGTCTACCCCACCACCCGTTTGCTCCGGCGGTGGTGGGATCGACGTGGACGGAGCGGCCACCTCCGAAGCCTTCCTCTTCGGTGGCATGTCGATGAAGATGTTGATGTAGCGCGCGTGAAGACCGGATCAGGTTCGCACAACCTCGACGCCCCCTACCTGGCGCGCCAAAGATGTCGTGGGAAACGAGCACCTATGGGGCAGGGCCCCTTCTCGGTCCGGCAGGGAGCGGAGGGCGCACGAAGAGAAGATCGAGGCTAGGCACGCGAGGGATTTTACCCAGCTTCGGAGCTCTCCGGAGAGATAAAACTCCTACTGCTGCTTTGTGTTTGTATTCTGTTCTTGCTTGAGAGCGTGAGTGTGTTGTAGTTTCGAATGAGTCGAACCCCCTCTACGTGCGCATGGGCCTCCTTTTTATAGGCTAAAGGGGTTACCGACAGGTGGCAACGCAGAGAGGGGTAAAAAAGTAAAAAGAGAGGTTGGTACAACCGCTATCTACAGTGCCCCCTACCTAACTCTGACGGCAGGGGACAAGGGCATTTAATGCCTGTCCGGTCGCCCAAACAGTGCAGGAAACGACCGTTAGGGGCGCCACCGATCGCCACGATGGCCTTCTCGTCATCTCCACTTGCCACCTCGCACCGCTTGGCTGCACAGCGGCTTGACACGTGCGCCAGGAATGATCTTGGGGCGACACGTCGTCTGATGCGCTGGAGCATGGGCGCGGGGTGGAGGCTTCGCCGCGGCAAGCGCCTTGCCGCGGTCGTTGTCTTTGTTGCACCCGAAAGCTTGTCGCTCGCCGGGTCTTGCCGGGACGCGCGGCGCAGCGCGACAAGTCTCTTGAAAATGCCTTGGTTGGCCTTCCCGGCAAGCTCCTCTTGCTGGGGCCTCGTCTTTCCCGGCAAGCTCCTCTTGCCGGGGCCTTGTCTTCTCAGTTATGCACTTTGTTCTTGAATGGCATCAATAGGAATGACGGAGGATCTTGGCGGACGCCCGGCAAGCCTTGCCGCGGGACGCTGCGACTGCCCGTGCACAAGTTCGGGGTACTAAGGTACCCCTACTTTAGTACACCGACAGCCGTGTCCCGTTGTTCCTCGTTATCGCTCCCCTTTGGAGTGTCCACCATATATACATCATGAGTTGAGGTGCCTTCCAGTGCCCCATAGGCGCTGGTTCTTGATCGTCTCCAGCGTCGTTATCCATACCGTTGATGTCTTCGGAGTTGTAGTCTAGCATGTCGGTTAGATCGTCGACAGTGGCTATAAAGTGGGTGGTGGGTGGGCTTTGAATTTCTTCGTCGTCCGCATCCCAACCATCCTGACCGCAGTCCGGCCAGGGCTCTCCCAATAACGAGAGATGCTTTAGCGAATTCAGGATGTCGCCAAAGGGTGAGTGCTGAAAGATGTCCGCGGCGGTGAACTCCATGATCGGCGCCCCATCGGATTCGATTGGTAGGGGCGCCGGAGGTTCGGAGTCCGACAGGGAGTCCGGCACCTCGGAGTCATGAGCTTTGCAAGGGACAAGGTCAGTATTCGGCTCCATCGCCGTAGAAGTTGCAGCTCCCGAGGCGGTGTCCAGCCACCTGTCCTTGATCTGCGCGGTCGGCTCCGAACTATGGGTCAGAGCGGACTCGTGTGCGGCCCCCAGGGTACTGTCCGGCGGCAGAGCTTAAGTCATGCCCATCGTGACAGTGCGGCACGCTCGGTTGTGGCTCGAATCCATCGAAGATCAAGTCACCACGGATGTCAGCCGTGAAGTTTAGGCTTCCAAATCTGACCTGATGGCCAGGGGCGTAGCTTTCGATCTGCTCCAGACGACCGAGTGAATTGGACCGCAGTGCAAAGCCGCCGAACACAAGATCTGTCCGGGGAGAAAAGTCTCACCCTGGACAGCGTTGTTGATTGAAGAAGCCATCAAGCCTATCGGTGACGACACAGAGGAACTCTCAATGAAAGCACCAAAGTCGGTGTCAAAACCGGCGGATCTCGGGTAGGGGGTCCCGAACTGTGTGTCTAGGCAGATGCTAACAGGAGACAAGGGACACGATGTTTTTACCCAGGTTCGGGCCCTCCCGATGGAGGTAAAACCCTACTCCTGCTTGATTGATATTGATGATATGGGTAGTACAAGAGTGGATCTACCACGAGATCAAGCAGGCTAAACCCTAGAAGCTAGCCTATGGTATGATTGTTGTAATGGTTGTGTGTCCTACGGACTAAAACCCTCCAGTTTATATAGACACCGGAGAGGGCTAGGGTTACACAGAGTCGGTTACAACGGTAGGAGATCTACATATCCGTATCGCCAAGCTTGCCTTCCACGCCAAGGAAAGTCCCATCCGGACATGGGACGAAGTCTTCAATCTTGTATCTTCATAGTCTTGGAGTTCGGCCGATGATGATAGTCCGGCTATCCGGACACCCCCTAGTCCAGGACTCCCTCAGTAGACCCTGAACCAGGCTTCAATGACGATGAGTCCGGCGCGCATATTGTTCGGCATTGCAAGGCGGGTTCCTCCTTCGAATAATTCATAGAAGATTGTGAGCACCAGGATAGTGTCCGGCTCTGCAAAATAAATTCCACATTCCACCGTAGAGAGAATAATATGTACACAAGTTCAATCTGCTGACGTATTTCGTGGCATGACGTCATTCCACTACCAAGCCTTTACTTGAATCGTTTTTTATTATACCACCTCAGCGCATTTAGCGAAGCGGTTTCCTTGGGACGTCTTGTCGAGGCAGATATCGTGTTCCCCTTATTCCGGGATTCTCATCAATACGGACGTGGGTAACCCAACCGCGCCCGTTGCCACGCCCCCTCTATCGGAGGTGAGTCCCGAACGGTCACGGGAACGGCTCTTGGTATTCTCCCTCTTTATAATGGGACCAAGGCTTGTTTCTTTTCTTCAATCCTCAATCGAATCTTCTCCTTGCCCTGAGTTCCAACACCCAGGGCCCCAGATTCGAGCGCTTCGGACCTTCAACAATGTCCGGCTTCGACCTATAGGGCCGTTGGATGCCCTCCTCCGTCACGGAAGAGGACGTGCTAAAGCTGCGAGAAGCCAGGTACCTAACCTACGAGATTTCGCATAGGTTGCCTGCCAAAGGGCAAGTCATTCCTACTCCCAAGCCCGGCGAGAGCGTCGTGTTCGTGTCCCACCTCCGTCGGAGTTTAGGCTTCCCGACGGATCCTTTTGTGAGAGGGCTCATGTTTTACTACGGGTTGGAATTCCATGACCTGGCTCCGGAGTCCATCCTCCATATCTCTTCATTCATTGTCGTCTGCGAAGCCTTCCTCCGCATTACTCCCCACTTCGGTTTGTGGCTCAAGACCTTCAACATGGAGCCGAAGATGATCGAGGGGCGTCAAGCTGAGTGCGGCGGGGAGGTTATAAGCAGAAGGGCCGATGCTCCATGGCCCAAGGGCTCTTTCCAGGAGGAGCTCGGCCTGTGGCAACAGGAGTGGTTCTATATCACCGCTCCTAGGGGCAGCAAGCAGAAGCCACTGCCCATCTTTCGCTCAGGCCCTCCACAGCGGCTGATGTCGTGGGTCAACCAAGGGCTCAACTGGGGGCCATCAAAGGACGTACCCCTACTGCAGGGCCGGATTCGAGACCTCCAAGAGAGGGAGATCAGTCTGGTGATGGTGATGCAGGTTATGCTGATTCGGCGCCTCCTGCCCTGCAAGCGTCGCCCCCTCCGTCTGTGGGAGTTCAATCCCGAGGGGCCGCGAGCTCTCCAACACTTCATGGGTACGACACCCGTGGAGATGTACAAATTGTTCTTCAGATCACAAGAGATGTGTCCGGAATTGACCGAGGATTCCGGCCTAAGCTGCAATCGCCCGGATACTCAGGTAAGTGGCCCTGTGTACGAACACATCGTTTGTTTATGCCTTCTTGAATTTGCCTTTTAACCCATCATCTCTTTGAATAGGAGTGGATAGCGCAAGCGAAACTGATACGGTGTTCGGCCCCCCTCCCGGAGATCGTGCCGGATCCCGTGCTGGTCAGGATGCTGAAGGTTGCGCCTTCAGAGGAAGGCGAAGGGGAGAACAGGGACACTGCCGCCTCTACCAAGGAGGCATTTGAGGAAGGGGGGATCGAGAATCCCTCCCTCCAAGGGGAGAAGAGGACTGCTTCCGAAAACCCGGAGGCCAAGGCCTCGAAGCGGGGGAAGAGATCTTCACCAAAGGGTCCTGCGTCTGGGGAGGCCCCGACCGCACTATCTCCCCTAAGGAATCAGCCCTCCAGCCAGCCGTAAGTAGAAAAAGGGGGGGTCCTGTAATAAGAGACATCCCTATGTTTGCTTCTGAGGATAACCGAAGTTTTTACCTTGTAGTTCGGATCTCCGTCCTTCTCAGATGAGCTCGTCTTCGGGGGACCTTCGTCCGGAGATGGTGGAGAGCGAGACGCCTCCATCCGCCGCACCATCAGGCGGGGCAGATGAACCTGAGGTGTCATCGCGGAGGGTATCCCCGAGTCCGGAGGGGCCGAAGAGTTCGGCACCAGATGGTGTGCGGCCAGGGGAGTTGAAGGATCTGCTTGAGAGGGCGTCTATCTCAGAAGATCACCGTACATTGATGAGTATGGTGATTGGAAGAATTTCGTCTGCCGAAGGCGGGTTGCATGATGCCGTCAGAAGCTTGCTGGCGGGGTTTGAGGTACGTAAAAATGACATACCTTTTGACAGTTTTGCACATAAAGTGCGCCCGGTATATTTAGTAGCCCCTGGGACTCGGTAGGTTGTCGAGAGCGACAGCGTGCCGAGGATCAAAATTGCAGGTATTGATTTTCGCCTTTCCCATGCAGGTGGCGGATAGCCCGGTGGCCAGCTGGACTGATGGAGTTGCCGAACTAAAGCGGCAACTTGACGTTGCGGATGCGGACATCGCGCTGGTAATAAGCGACTTGACGAGTCACAAGGTAGGTTTTTCTCCGTGGTCACCTAGTAAGGGAGCCGAAGCCCACTCCTTACAATATGTGTGTGTAATGCAGATGGTGCCGCTGCTGTGGAGAGCCTTCGGGCAGAACTTGCTCGAACCAAGGAGCAGGCCAGAAGGAGTAATGCGACTGCCTCGAGGGCGGCCGAAGAGTTAGAAGCCGAAAAGGCTGCTCACTGCCAAAGTAGGGAGGAGATGGCCGAAATGGCCGTGAAGTTGAAATATATTACCGACCGCTATGAGGTTCTTGAAAAAGAACGCCGAGCGGAGCAAGAAGGCCTGAAGAAGGCCATCGCCGAAGCCAAGGATGCCCGTTCTGCAATGAGGGCTATAAAGGAGGAGCTGCGCCAGGCCGGAGATATTGTGGCTGGCAAGCCTTTTCTGCTGCGCAGGAGGTTTACTGATCCGAAGTACGCTCGGCTTTGCCAGCTGTGGGGTCCAGAGGATCCATACATGGACTTAGCGGCGAGTGCGGCAGATGCTGTTGTGCACTTCCGAAGTCAAAGGGATCACAAGACGGAAGAGCTTTTTTGGTCTCAATTCCATAGTCCGGAGCGTTCACTTCCGTTGACCGATCGGTTGGCTGAGTGGGATGAGCTGAATAGATTGTCCGGACTTGCCATGACGGATATCGTGGCTCATGTCTAGCCGGATAAGCCCAAGCCGAAGAGTTATTTTGGCTTATTGCAGCAATTCCTTGGGGCGGTGCCGCATATCAAGGCGATGAAGCGGTCGGCCTGCATAGAGGGTGCACGGATGGCCGTCGCCCGTGTGAAGACATACTGGACGGAGATGGATGCCACCGCTGTTGCGACCCAGGGTTCGGACGAGAGCCGGTTACCTGCCGAGCACTATTTTGGGGAAGTTCTGCGTGGTGCTCGAGTCACAGTGCTCAAAAAATGTCATGTTCAAATGAACTTTATGGTTTATAAAACGATGTTTGTAATATAAGCGCTTTTTGTACTTGCGCATTCAAGTATTGAAATATCTCCTGTGCGGCCGTTAATGTATACTTGTGTATAACCTGAAAGATGGCAGTCTTCGGCTTCAGCCCCCACGCACATAGTGCGGGGGTGTTTGCGAAATAGCGCATTTTCACACTTAATCCAACGTCTTGGTCCTGTTAAGGAGGTGGTAGCGTAGCAAACGAGGCAACCGGACTATAATGCTTTATCACTTTCACTTAGCCATAGTAGTTTGAAGGTGGGGCTACGATATAGCCCCTAGGGGCACCGTGCTCTCCGTAGTTGGGGCGCGTGTGTGCCTAACCGGGAAGCGGTCCTTCGTCAAAGCGGAGGAATTCTAAACATTCCAGAGGTCGATCGAGTGGTTAACCAGTCTCTCGCTACATCAGGACAGTCAGTTTTCGGCTTTCTCTACTGAGGTGCTCACCCGGCCGAACCGGGGCACAATCGCAGTAGTTCTCCTGGTGCCGCGTTAGCGATGATACGGAACGTAAGGCGGCAAAACACAGGAGCCGGGCAAGCCCAACATTTGACCAAAGACATGATTCGGAGCTGATGCATATAAGGCCTAACTCGAGACGCCGAACACTCCCTGAGGTGTTCGGTCTTTATGATGACGGGCAGATCAATGCCCTAAGCCCCTAGTGTCTAGGTACACGCAAGGTCCTCTGACGCGGCCGATGCCAAAACGTCAGCCTCCTCGCCGGTTATGATAAGAAAACTAGGGGATGTATAGCAACAAGAGACAGTAAAAAAGGTTTACACAGGGTCTTAATCTGAAAAGAATCCTTGCAACGGGTCCCTACTGCACGTCTGCGCCTGTGTCTCCGTTGTGCTGTATCCTGGATGTGTGTAACACGCTATTCATCTGTAAAAGAGAGGAACTTAGTTTGAAAAGTAATCGTGTCAAAAAATGTATTTAAAACAAAGCATGAATAAATGAATAAAGTTGAGCTTTTATTGGCTCCTTATTGCTCATACGCACAGCCCCTTGTAAAGAGGTGTGCGGCTAGGGAGCCCCTAGCTTATTTATGCTGGACTCGTCTAGCCGTGTCCGGGGTCTTTAACGACCTTTTAGTGATATGATGCCGCGTGGAGTGGGCATTTTAAGTGTAAGAGACGCGTAGTGTGGTATTGCGTTAAGGCGGACAAAAGCTTCGCGCCCCAATAGTGCTTGATGGCTACTTTTGAATGGGGCGACATGAAAGATTAGCTTTTCGCGTCGGAAGTTGTCGGGTGACCCGAACACAACTTCTAGTAGTAAGGAGCCTGTGCACTTGGCGTAAGGGCCTGGTGTCACTCCTTTAAAGGAAGTGCGGCTATGTCGAATTTTAGTAAGGTCTATCCCCATCTTGCGGACTGTGTCCGGATATAGCAGGTTTAAATCACTGCCGCCATCCATTAGGACTTGTGTAAATTGTAATCCGTCGATTATAGTATCCAATATTAGAGCAGTCCATCCTGCGTTTCGAATACTTCTGGAATAGTCCAAGTGGTCGAAAGTGATTGGTTTTGACATCCAATCTCGAGGTTCCGCTGGGGTGGACCGTGCGACACCTACTTTGGCGGGTGCCACACTGTTGTTCTGTATTATCACATGAAGTGAGTTTACTGTTTTGACTTCTTGTGGGAAAGTCTTTTGTTTTCCGGCGCTCTGCTGGTGGGGTTCGTCATCATCATTGCTTGGCGCGTCGAGCCCCTTGTGTTCGGCGTTGAGTCGGCCGGACTGTTTAAAGACCCAACAATCTCGGTGGGTGTGGTTTGCAGGCCTTCCGGAGGTACTGTGGATTTGACATATCCGATCCAAAATTTTGTTTAAGTTAGATAGCTCGTCACTGTTGTCCTTAAGAGGCAGTGTTTTGTTGTTCGGCCGTGAGCTTTTGAATCCGGCGTTGACCGCCATGTTCTTTTGGCTTTTTTCTTTATTTCAGCGCTGGTCCTTTCTGCGTCGTGATTTTCCGTTTCCATCCCTGATCTCGGATGTACTCGGGTCGCTGGTGCTGCATCTTGCTAGCCAGTTGTCTTCCTCCGCGCAAAAGCGGGTCATGAGGCTTGTTAGCGCGGCCATTGTTCTCGGCTTCTCTTGGCCGAGGTGTCTGGCGAGCCATTCGTCTCAGACATTATGTTTAAAAGCTGCTAAGGCTTCGGCGTCCGGACAGTCGACTATTTGGTTCTTTTTGGTAAGGAACCTGTTCCAAAATTTGCGCGCTGACTCTCCGGGCTGTTGAATTATGTGACTTAAATCGTCTGCATCCGGAGGGCGGACATAAGTCCCTTGAAAATTTGTTCTAAACGCGTCCTCGAGCTCTTCCCAACTTCCAATAGTATTTTCTGGGAGGCTATTGAGCCAATGCCGAGCTGGCCCTTTGAGCTTGAGGGGTAGATATTTTATGGCGTGGAGATCATCTCCTCTAGCCATGTGTATGTGCAGGATGTAATCCTCAATCCAGACTCCGGGGTCTGTTGTTCTGTCGTATGCCTCTATGTTTACGGGCTTGAATCACGCTGGAAATTCATGATCCAGCACCTCGTCGGTGAAACATAGTGGGTGTGCGGCACCCCTATATTTAGGCGTGCCGTTATCTTCGAACATGCGGCGTGTTGTGTTGATTCCTGGGGCCGTTGAGGGAGTCCTGGACTAGGGGGTGTCCGAACAGCCGGACTATCATCGTCCGCCGGACTCCAAGACTACGAAGATACAAGATTGAAGACTCCATCCCGTGTCCGGATGGGACTTTCCTTGGCGTGGAAGGCAAGCTTGGCAATACGGATATGTAGATCTCTTACCATTGTAACCGACTCT
This sequence comes from Triticum aestivum, assembly GCF_018294505.1. NCBI lineage: Eukaryota > Viridiplantae > Streptophyta > Magnoliopsida > Poales > Poaceae > Triticum > Triticum aestivum. The sequence continues at coordinate 419,642,233 of NC_057813.1, read as the reverse complement.
GTGTAACCCTAGCCCTCTCCGGTGTCTATATAAACTGGAGGGCTTTAGTCCGTAGGACATAACCTCCACTACAACAATCATACCATAGGCTAGCTTCTAGGGTTTATCCTCCTTGATCTCGTGGTAGATCCACTCTTGTAATACACATCATCAATATTAATCAAGCAGGACGTAGGGTTTTACCTCCATCAAGAGGGCCTGAACCTGGGTAAAACATCGTGTCCCTTGTCTCCTGTTACCATCCGCCTAGACGCACAGTTCGGGACCCCCTACCCGAGATCCGCCGGTTTTGACACCGACATTGGTGCTTTCATTGAGAGTTCCTCTGTGTCGTCACCGATAGGCCCGATGGCTTCTTCAATCAACAACGCCGTCCAGGGTGAGACTTTTCTCCCCGGACAGATCTTTGCATTCGGCGGCTGCGCACTGCGGGCCAACTCTCTTGGCCATCTGGAGCAGATCGAAAGCTACGCCCCTGGCCATCAGGTCAGGTTCGGAAGCCTAAACTTCACGGCCGACATCCGCGGGGACTTGATCTTCGATGGACCCGAGCCACAGCCGAGCGTGCCGCGCTGTCACGATGGGCATGATTTAGCTCTGCCACCGGACAATGCCTTGGTGGCCGCATACGAATCCGCCCCGGCCCTCAGTCCGGAGCCGATCGCCCAGATTGAGGACCGGTGGCTGGACACCGCCTCGGGGGCTGCAACTTCTGCGGCGATGGAGCCGAACCCTGACCTTGTCCCCTATAAAGCTCGTGACTCCGAGGTGCCGGACTCCCTGCCGGACTCCGAACCTCCTGCGCCCCTGCCAATCGAATCCGATTGGGCGCCGATCATGGAGTTCACCGCGGCGGACATCTTTCAGCACTCGCCCTTTGGCGACATCCTAAATTCGCTAAAACATCTCTCGCTATCCGGAGAGCCCTGGCCGGATTATGGCTAGGATGGTTGGGATGCGGACGACGAAGAAATTCAAAGCCCACCCACCTCCCACTTTGTAGCCACTGTCGACGATCTAACCGGCATGCTAGACTATGACTCCGAAGACATCAACGGTATGGACGACGATGCCGGAGACAAACAGGAACCAGCGCCTACAGGGCACTAGAAGACCACCTCGTCATATGACATATACATGGTGGACACCCCAAAAGATGGGGACGGCGAAGAAACAGCGGAGGCAGATTCCTTAAAGAAACAGCCCAAGCACCGGCGTCAGCGGCGCCGCTCTAAATCCCGCCACAGCATTAATGGAGATTCCGGCACAGGAGATAATAACACTCTAGATAGTGCCGAAGACAATCCCCTCCAGCAAGATTTAGCACAGGAGGATGCAGAAGCAAGCCCTCGCGAGAGAGCGGCAGACGAAGAGGTCGAGGATGATAATTACATATCTCCCTCCGAAGACGAGGCAAGCCTCAACGACGACGAATTCGTCGTGCCAGAGGACCCCGTCGAACAAGAGCGTTTCAAACGCAGGCTTATCGCCACGGCAAATAGCCTAAAGAAAAAGCAGCAGTAGCTTCAAGTTGATCAGGACCTGCTGGCCGATCGATGGACCGAGGTCCTCGCGGCCGAAGAGTATGAACTCGAACGCCCCTCCAAGAGCTACCCAAAACGCAAGTTGCTCCCCCGATTAGAGGAGGAAGCATACATAACCTCATCACGAGCGCACAATACGGCCGACCGACCACCACGTGGTCGGGACAGAGAGGCATCCAAGCCCTCCACCAAGACCGTACCCCGGCACCACTCCAAGAGTACGAAGCCAAGAGGGAACACGCCGGACTTGCGAGATATGTTGGAGGACAAAGCAAGGCAATCCAGATCCATCTACGAATCACGTGGGCGCCCCACGACCCACGACGAATACCGTCGCGCCGGATACAACAACCCTGGCCAGGCCGAACACAGCAGACAACGCTCACTCGAGCTACGTCGTGATATCGCTCAATATAGAGGCGCCGCACACCCGCTATGCTTCACTGATGAAGTAATGGATCATCAAATCCCTGAAGGGTTTAAACCCGTAAACATTGAATCCTACGATGGCACAACAGACCCCGCGGTTAAGATTATCTTCTTCACATCCATATGGCCCACGGCGACGATCTCCACGCCATCAAATACCTCCCACTCAAGCTTAAAGGACCAGCTCGGCATTGGCTTAACAGCCTGCCCGCAGAGTCAATTGGGTGTTGGGAAGACCTGGAAGCCACATTCCTCGACAACTTCCAGGGCACATATGTGCGACCACCAGATGCCGATGACCTAAGCCACATAATTAAGCAGCCAGACGAATCGGCCAGACAGTTCTGGAGACGGTTCTTGACAAAGAAAAACCAAATCGTCGACTGTCCGGATGCAGAGGCCCTCGCAGCCTTCAAACATAACATCCGCGACGAGTGGCTAGCCCGGCATCTAGGACAGGAAAAGCCGAAATCCATGGCAGCCCTCACATCATTAATGACCCGCTTTTGTACGGGAGAGGATAGCTGGCTAGCTCGTAGCAACAACCTCGGTAAAAATTCTGGCAGTCCGGATACTAAGGACCACAATGGCAGGTCGAGTCGAAGCAAAAATAAACGCCGTATTAACGGCGACGACAAGGAGGATACGGCAGTCAACGCCGGATTCCGAGGCTCTAAACCCGGTCAGCGGAAGAAGCCATTCAAAAGAACCACTCCGGGTCCGTCCAATTTGGACCGAATCCTCGACCGCTTATGCCAGATACATGGCACCCCCGAAAAGCCAGCTAACCACACCAACAGAGACTGTTGGGTATTCAAGCAGGCAGGCAAGTTAATTGCCGAAAACAATGACAAGGGGCTGCATAGCGATGACGAGGAAGAGACCCGGCCGCCGAACAGTAGAGGACAGAAGGGTTTCCCCCCCACAAGTGCGGACGGTGAACATGATATACGCAACCCATATACCCAAGAGGGAGCGGAAGCGTGCACTAAGGGACGTATATGCGATGGAGCCAGTCGCCCCAAGTTCAATCCATGGTCCTCTTGCCCGATCACTTTCGATCGAAGAGATCATCCGACCAGTATCCGCCATGGCGGATTCGCTGCATTGGTTTTAGACCCAATCGTCGATGGATTCCACCTCACGAGAGTCCTGATGGACGGCGGCAGTAGCCTGAACCTGCTTTATCAAGATACAGTGCGCAAAATGGGCATAGACCCCTCAAGGATTAAACCTACAAAGACGACCTTTAAAGGCGTCATACCAGGTGTTGAAGCCAATTGTACAGGCTCAGTCACATTGGAAGTGGTCTTCGGATCCCTGGACAATTTCCGGAGCGAGGAGTTAATCTTCGACATAGTCCCGTTCTGCAGCGGCTATCACACTCTGCTCGGACGAACCGCGTTTGCAAAGTTCAACGCGGTGCCACATTAGGCATACCTCAAGCTCAAGATGCCTGGCCCTCATGGAGTCATCATGGTCAACGGAAATACGGAATGCTCCCTCCGAACGGAGGAACATACAGCGGCTCTCGCGGCAGAAGTACAGAGCAGCCTTCTAAGGCAATTTTCGAGTCCGGCCGTTAAACGGCCGAACACGGCCAAACACGCCCCGAGCAACATCAACCAAGACCACCTGGCACATTCGAGCACGCGTAGCAATGCGGCCCCAACCCCAGCCCTCGCATGATTGCAAGACCAACCCTCCGGGTACATCCTTACGCTCTGGAGATACCATGGGCCTGGGAAGGGGCACGGCCACAATAGACCCAGAGTGCGGCTCGACCACACCAGGGGCTCACAAGTGTGTCGCCTTTTTTTATTTTCCTTCTTTGTATACACAGGACTCCATTCACCAGAGGTTCTGTCCGGCGGCGAACCCGCCGAACTCACGATGCAACAGTCAGGGAGGGAAGAAGGCTGCGACGAACACTCAGGTGGTCTCCATTATGAGCATTAAATTCGATTATATACACCAGTCTGCAGCCCACCCCTGGAGGGGGACATGTTTATTTAGTCCAATCCCTTGCTTACCGCACTATTTGTATCCTTCCGCACTCATAGCAGAATTCCTTGAATAAATAATGCAGCATTTTTTGCCTGTTATTGCATTACTTTACACATATGTTCATTAATGACATCTCGCATCCGTATATTTTGGTACGGCCTCATACACCAGGGGCTTATGTTCCCCGCATTATGGTGTGATAAGTCCGAACACTTTCACAAGTGTGGCACCCCGAACTTATAGCATTATATGAATCGGCTCCGAATCATGTCTTGGGTCAATAGTTGGGTTTGCCCGGCTCCCACGTTTTGGTGGCTTACGTTCCATTCTGTTGGCTAAGGTAGCACTGGGAGAACCACTGCGATTGCGCCCCGGTTGAGCTGGGCGAGCGCCTCAGTGGAGAAAGCTAAAACTGACTGGCATGATAAGGCGAGAGACTGTTCGCTGTTCGAGAGGTTTTTTCGGGTCCCTAAAGACTCATGCCGCTTCGAGCGAAGTACTGGATAATGTCCGACGAAGGCGTGGATAGCGCCCCGGTTCGGTCTTCCGAATACTAGGTGCTTCGCCGAAATTTAAAATTATAGAATTCTATGGCTAAGTGAGAGTGTTTAAGCATTATAAGTCCTGTTGCCTTGTTCGTTGTGTTGAGTGCCTCCCTAGATGGACCCAAAAATGGGAACAAGAGTGCTCAAGTCTATCCCGAACACCTCAACACTTGCGGCTCGGGGGCTTAAGCCAACGACTTGCCATCTCTCAGATTTTATAAACGGCCGCACAGAAGGTAATATTTTAAATTAAACAAGCGTTGCTTAAGCGCATCTGAACAAAGTTTTCAGCGTAAAGGATAATACATAGCGAGTTTACTCAAGAATTACATCTCTGGGGCATTCATCCGCAATATTGCGGGCACCCTTCAGGATAGTCTTATAGTACATTTCGGGCATACGATACTCCTTGCTCGCTGGCGGCGGGTCAGTAAGAAGCCTCTCCGCATCCAGCCTGCCCCAGTGCACCTTTGCGCGGGCAAGGGCCCGACGAGCACCTTCAATACAGGCGGAGCGCTTGACGACCTCCACCCAGGGGTACGCATCCACCAGCCGCCGCACGAGGCCGAAGTAGCTCCCAGGCATGGCCTGTCGAGGCCACAGCCGGACTATGAGGCCCTTCATGGCCTCCTCAGCCGCCTTGTGGAGCTCGACCAGCTGCTTCAGCTGGTCGCTAGGGGGCACCGGATGGCCGGCCTCAGCGTACTGAGACCAGAAGACCTTCTCCGTTGAGCTCCCCTTGTAACGCCTCGGATTCGTTGCGCCAGGTGTCCGCCAGTTATTCGCCGTCATTGCCATGTCATGTGCTTGCGTGTTGCACTTTGCCATGTCATCATCTGCATTTCATATCATGTCATCATGTGCATTTCATTTTGCATACGTGTTCGTCTCATGCATCCGAGTATTTTCCCCGTTGTCCGTTTTGCAATCCGGCACTCCTATGTCATCCGGCGTCCCCCTTTTTGCCGCTTCTCTTGTGCGGGTGTTAAACGTTCTCGGAATGGTATTAGGTTTGCCAAGCGGCCTTGGTATAGCACCGGTAGACCGCCTGTCAAGTTTCGTGCCATTTGGAGGTCGTTTGGTACTCCAACGGTTAACCGGGTAACCGTAAATTCCTCTTTTGTTGCAGCCCAACACCCCTTCCAAAGTGGGCCAAAACCCAGCAAACTCCCCTCCATGCTCTCGGTCATTCGATCACGATCGCGTGGCCGAAAACCGCTCCTCATTTGGACTCTCCTAGCTCCCTCTACCTATAAATTAGGCCCTCCCCTTCCATTTTCGCGGATCAAATCCCCCCCAAAACCCTAATTTCTCCTCTGCGCCGCGCCGGACATGTCCGGACCTGGCCAGACACGTCCGCCGCCGCCGCCCCGGCCAATCCGCGAGCGGCACGTGGCCTCCCGCCGTCGTCCACCGCGCCGGCCCGCCCGGCCCGCAGCTGGCCCCCGCGGCCCGCGCGCCTGCGCCGCCGCCCGATCCCGCGCGCGTCGTCGTCTCGGTCGCCGGCGTGCGCCGCCGCCTCCGCGCGCTGCTTCCCCGCGCCGGAGCGCGCCGCCGTCCCGCCGTAGCCTCCTCCGCCGGCTGCCGCCCGGCCGCGCCGCTCGCCGGCGGTCGCCGTCCCCGCCTGCGGGAGCTGCCCCCGCGCGTCCGCGACCCCCTCCCCCGCGCCCGAGGCCTCCGACCGCCTCCTTCGCCGTCGGTGGCCGCCGCCGCCTGCCGGCCTGCCCCTGCCCCGTCGACCCCGCGCCTCTGGTCTCCCACGCCGGAGCGTTGCCGCCCCTCGCCGCCGCGCCTCGCCGGCGTACCTCCCGCGCCGTGCGCCGCCGCCTCGCCGCGGATCCGGTCGGGCCGGACCGGATCCGGCCGGCCCCGTGCATCTCCGGCCCTCCCTCGCCTTCTCCGGCCATCCTTCGGCGAGATCCGCCGCGCCTCGATTTCTGTGCCGGGGTCAACCCCCAGATCCGGATGTATATTTTCACTAAGTCCCCGAAATCCCTGACATTATTATGCCATGTTCATCGCATTGTATCTCTGCATCCGTAGTTCCGTTTCGTGCGTATAATATGTCAAATTGTTCGTCTCGACGAGTAATTCATTTCATTCCTTTGCATCATTTTCATTTGAGCTCATCTTAATGCCCGAAATGCTGTTAGAAGAGTGCATGTTGATGTTAATCTGCTGAAACTGTTATAACTTGCTCATTTGTCATTTTTGCCATGTTTGATGTGTGCATCCTATGAGCTTGAGCTCTACATGTGTGTTGATCTTTGCCATGCCATCTTTCCAGGGGTGCCAACCATGTATTTTTGTGAGTTGTGTGCTGAGTGTATCAAGCTTGCTAAGTAGGGTAGTTGCTGTTGCTGTTTTCCTGGCAAATTCTGTTATATTTTGTTGCTATGTTAACATGTTGCTACTAATCATTCTATGCATAATCTGGAGATGTTCTATTAACATGTTTTGATCTACATGTCTTGCTCTATCCATTCATTCCCTTGGTTGCAATTATAGCCTGCTGGAACATGTTGTAATCTTGATCCAAAGTTGCTTCATAATGTTGCTGTCAGCCTGTTTACATTAAATTCAGTTGTTTCCATGTGTTTTCCTAGTGATCCATGAAATCTATGAACTTGCTCTTGCCATGCTTAGCTTCATAAACATGCCTTCTTACTGTTGGGTGCCTTACCATGCCATGTATTGCTCTGTGGTGAGTGGTTCAAGCTCACCAACATGCCTACTTATTGTTGTTTCTGCCATGTTTGAATCTGTCATATAACTTGCCATGTTTACATGGGTGCCATCTTATCTTCTGGTCCTTTTTGGCTCATGGTCAGTAAGGGGCTGTTGTTCAATGCATTTAGTAGTATCATGCCATGCCTTTGTTTGCCATGATAAGTTCCTGTAACATGTTGTTTGATAGCTCTAAACATTGCAACCTGATGTTATTTCTGCAAAGTCTGAAACTGTTATTATTTGCAATCTTACCATGTGTTTTTGAGCATGTTCTAGTGATTTCTGGAGATAGCTCAGTGTTCATGTTTTGTTATGCTTTACCATTTCTTCATGTCCATGCCTTTTGTTATTATGTTGGGGTGCTGTAGCATATTGTTTTGATGCTTGCAATATGCCTAGTTGCTGTTTTGGACAGATTGTTGTTATGACTTGTATGTGTTGCACCGTTGCTCCGTTTTGAGTGTGCTCTATATGAAACTTGCTTGATTTTGCATGTAGCTTCATATTATCATGTTGCATCCTTGTTTTGAGGTGTTTGCTTGATGTTTGTATGCATTTTGCATCGATGCCATGTTTAACTTGTTTTGCTCATATCTTCTAGGCCGTAGCTCTGAATCTAATGAACTTTATATGTAACTTGACTAGAATTTCGTGTAGATCATCATGGTGCTTTTTAACTTGCTGTTTAACTACTTGAACTTAAGGTTTATTCAGTTCTGGACCAATTTCGAAATTTTCATATGAGGACTTACCGGAATTGTTATATGTTGTTCCCGGCCTCATTTAAACTTGCCTTGATGTGTTGTTCTTGTTTGCATCATCTCTTGCCATGAGTAGCTTCATGTAGCTTGGTCATGCATCATGCTTGTTGTGCATCATGCCTTGTTCATGTGTGGTGTGTTTACCTATGTTGTGTGCTTCTTCTTGTTAGTTCCTGTTTCGTTGCGATCGTGAGGATTCGTTCATCTACGGTTGGTTCGGCTTCATCCGTTTGCCTTCTTCATGGACTCGTTCTTCTCCCTTGCGGGATTTCAGGCAAGATGACCGCTACCCTGGATCTCACTACTATCATTGCTATGCTAGTTGCTTCGTTCTATCGCTATGCTGCGCTACCTATTACCTGTTTATCAAGCCATCCCATATTGCCATGAACCTCTAACCTTTGACACCTTTCCTATGCAAATCGTTGTTTGGCTATGTTATCGCTTTGCTCAGCCCCTCTTATAGCGTTGCTAGTTGCAGGTGAAGTTGAAGATTTCTCCATGGTGGACAGGATTTTGGTTGGGATATCACAATATCTCTTATATTATTAATGCATCTATATACTTGGTAAAGGGTGGAAGGCTCGGCGTTATGCCTGGTGTTTTGTTCCACTCTTGCCGCCCTAGTTTCCGTCATACCGGTATTATGTTCCCGGATTTTGCGTTCCTAACGCGGTCGGGTGATTTATGGGACCCCCCTGACAGTTCGCCTTGAATAAAACTTGTCCAGCAAGGCCCAACCTTGGTTTTACCATTTGCCTCACCACCACCTACTTTTCCCTTGGGAGTAATTAACCCAAGGGTCATCTTTATTATAGCCCCCCCGGGCCAATGCTTGTCTAAGGTGCGGGACCATTCCTTGGCAACTTGGATTTGTCGGTACCTATACGCTTCACTTATCCGGTGTTGTCCTGAGAACGAGATATGTGCAGCTCCTATCGGGATTGTCGGCGCATCGGGCGGCTTTGCTGGTCTTGTTTTACCATTGTCGAAATGTCTTGTAAACCGGGATTCCGAGACTGATCGGGTCTTCCTGGGAGAAGGTATATTCCTTCGTTGATCGCGAGAGCTTGTCATGGGCTAAGTTGGGACACCCCTGCAGGGTATAAACTTTCGAGAGCCGTGCCCACGGTTATGTGGCAGATGGGAATTTGTTAATGTCCGGTTGTAGACAACTTGACACCAGATCCGAATTAAAACGCATCAACCGCGTGTGTAGCCGTGATGGTCTCTTCTCGGCGGAGTCCGGGAAGTGAACACGGTTTCTGTGTTATGTTTGACGTAAGTAGGATTTCAGGATCACCTCTTGATCATTGCTAGCTTCACGACTGTTCCTTTGTTTCTCTTCTCGCTCTCATTTGCGTATGTTAGCCACCATATCATGCTTAGTCGCTGCTGCAACCTCACCACCTTACCCCTTCCTTTCCCATTAAGCTTTGCTAGTCTTGATACCCATGGTAATGGGATTGCTGAGTCCTCGTGGCTCACAGATTACTACAACAACAGTTGCAGGTACAGGTTATGCGATGATCATGACGCGAGAGCGGCTTGCTTGCGTTGAGTTCTTCTTCTGCTTCTTCTTCGATCAGGGGATAGGTTCCAGGTCGGCAGCCTAGGCTAGCAGGGTGGATATTGTTTGAGTTTCTGTTTATGTATCATCCGTAGTCGGATGTTGATCTCTTGTATGATGATGTTGTATTCGTGTGGCATTGTATGCCTTATGTATGTATCCCCACTATTATGTAATGTTGATGTAATGATATCCACCTTGCAAAAGCGTCTTCAAGATGCGCTTCTATCCTTGGTGGGACCTTCGAGTTCCTTTAGGATAGGGTCGCATCTTGGGTGTGACACCCCTCCTGGCCATGGTAGAATGCGGCGGCATCGGATATACTGCGCGGCAGATCTGCAAATGCCCCTGGAGAGCTCCGAATGCGGGTAAGTGTCAGGTAGTTTACATTAACTTGCTTGCTTTGCATGAAAAATGCCTTACCCGCCGCTATCTTCTTCACATCTTCAATCTCCTGAAGGGCCTTACGGGCCTCGGCCTTGGCGGACTTGGCACTTTCGAGAGCCGAGGCGAGCTCGGACTCTCGAGTCTTGGAGTCGTGCTCCAAACTCTCATGCTTCTCCATGAGAGCCTGGAGCTCTTGTCGCACTTCCGCCACCCGCGCCTCCTACTTCTCTCGCTCGGCCCGTTCCGTGGCTGCATTACGTTCGGCCGCGGACACAGCCTCCTTCAGGGTTGCCACCTCGTTAGTGGCCCCTGCAGTACCCAGGTTATCCTTGTCATTTTTATTGCAACCTAAATCCTTTTCTGTAAGGTAAATCTTTAAAGTGGTGTTACTCACCTTCTTTGTCCTCGAGCTGCTTCTTGGCTCGGCCGAGCTCTTGCTCGGACCACTCGAGATCCTGCTTCAATGCACCAACTCTGCAGTCAGTGCGGCAGAGGTCAGCAGCGCAGCCTGCAAACCCATATTGACATATTTTTTAAGCAACCCTGCGTATATCTTTTTAGATCCTCAGTCCGGCTTTTCTTTCCGAGCACCGAACCGAGCATCAGGGGCTACTGTCTATGCGGTATTACATTACATAATTTTAACTTCTTACCTCAAAGCCTGTCAGAAGGCTGCTGCAGGCTTCGGTCAGCCTGCTCTTGGCGAGCTGAACCTTCTGAATCACTGCACTCATGATAGTGCGGTGTTCTTCCTTGATGGAAGCGCCTTTGAGCGCCTCCAACAAGTTGTCCGGCGCTTCCGGTTGGATGGGGGCCGCCGGTGTCACGGTCTTGCCCTTCTTGCGAAGGGGCCGCCTGCCGGACTCTGGAACCACTGCAGGTTCCGGCGTAGAGTCCGGCGCAAAGTCCGGGAGGCTGCATTTCGGCGCCTCTGGAGCCTCCTCCTGATGGGTCCCCTCCCGGGATCCCACCTCGGCGTCCTCAGCGGCGCGAGGGGTGGAGGCAGTCGGAATGGATTCCACATCCGACGCCGCCAACGACCCGCTCGACGAAGCAGGGAGATCATCGTCGGCCGGATTACAGGCAGTATGCGGCATTAGAAGGACATTATGTGAACGGAAAGAAATTGTAGATCATTCAGGGATCTGGATACTTACGATCTCGCCTGAGGCCTGGCCCTCGAGGGCCACTCTTCATCGCCGACGTTGGTGTTGGCGGAACTGTTCGGGGGAATAGTTCTTCCCCTCTTGGACCCTTCGGCCTCCCCTGTTGGGGAGGCCTTCCTCTTTCTCTCTCCCTCCTCTGGGAGAAGGTCTTCTTCCTCCTCCTCATTCTCGGGAGACAAATCCACCTCGGAGTCGTCGGACACCTGAAAACGGGTACTCTTTCGAGTACCCGTGGCCACCTTCTTGGCCTTCTTCTCCGGCACCACGTGCGGTGCCGGAACCAGCAACCCCGCTAGACGGACGTCCACTGGGTCTTCTGGCATGGGAGCCGGGCAGATGAGCTGCTCGGCCTTCTTCATCCATTCCTGTCAATGGAAAAAGGAGATTAAAACCCGCTTAGGGTCGAACTATTAACAACAAGTGTCCCGTAAAGGGGTAGAATCACTTACCTCGTCAGCAGGACGCTGCGAGTGGAATCCGCGATCTTCCGTCGTGGATGCAGGGGCCTTCGGCGCACTTAAACAGCACCCTCCAGGCGCCTTCGTACGTTGTGTCGAAGAGCCCGCTCAGCGCCTAGTGTTGTTCCGGATCGAACTCCCACAGATTGAATGCCCGTTCTTGGCATGGGAGAATCCGGCGAACGAGCATGACTTGGACTACATTAACCAGCCTGAGCTTCTTGTCCACCAGCTTCTGGATACAGGCTCGGAGTCCCGTCAGCTCCTTCGAATTGCCCCACAGCAAGCCCTTCTCTTTCCAGGAGGTGAGCTGCATGGGGATACCAGATCTGAATTCGGGGGCCGCCGCCCACGAAGGGTCGCGCGGCTCGGTGATGTAGAACCACCCCGACTACCACCCCTTGACTGATTCCACGAAGGCCCCTTCGAACAAAAGGACGTTGGGCATCTTGCCCAACATGGCGCCTCCGCACTCCGCTTGAGTGCCCTTCACTACCTTCGGCTTGACATTGAAGGTCTTGAGCCACAAGCCAAAGTGGGGCTGGATGCAGAGGAAGGCCTCGCACACGACGATAAACGCCGAGATGTTGAGGATGAAGTTCGGCGCCAGATCATGGAAATCCAAGCCGTAGTAGAACATGAGCCCCCGGACAAAGGGGTGAAGTGGAAAGCCCAGTCCGCGGAGGAAGTGGGGGAGGAAAACGACACTCTCATGGGGCCCGGGGGTGGGGATGAGTTGCCCCTCGTCGGGCAGCCGGTGCGCGACGTCGCCGGAAAGGTATCCGGCGCTGCGCAGCTTTGTGATATGCTCCTCCTTAACGGTGGAGGCCAGCCATTTACCTCCCGCTCCGGACATGGTCGGAGAAGGTCGAGGTGAGATGTGCGAACTTGGGCGCTGGAGCTCGAGTGCGCGGAGATGGATAAGCAAAGGAGGAAGAAGGCGTAGGTGAAAAGGTGAATCCTTATCCCTTATATATAGGCGGACGAAGACTATACGTCCCCACTAGCCTGGTAAAACTCGCTTATCTCCCAAGCGCCACCATCAATGGCGCGGTTGGGTTACCCACGTCCGTATTGATGAGAATCCCAGAATAAGGGGAACATGATCTCTGCTTCGACAAGACGTGCCAAGGAAACCGCTTCGCTAAACGCGCTGAGGTGGTATAATAAAAAACGATTCAAGTAAAGGCTTGGTAGTGGTGTGACGTCATGCCACAAGATACGTCAGCAGATTGAACTTGTGTATATATTATTCTCTCTATGGTGGAATGTGGAATTTATTTTGCAGAGCCGGACACTATCCTGGTGTTCACAATCTTCTCTGGATTATTCAAAGGAGGAACCCGCCTTGCAATGCCAAACATTATGCGCGCCGGACTCATCGTCATTGAAGCCAGGTTCAGGGGCTACTGAGGGAGTCCTGGACTAGGGGGTGTCCGGACAGCCGGACTATCATCGTCCGCCGGACTCCAAGGCTACGAAAATACAAGATTGAAGACTCCATCCCGTGTCCGGATGGGACTTTCCTTGGCGTGGAAGGCAATCTTGGCAATACGGATATGTAGATCTCCTACCATTGTAACGGACTCTGTGTAACCCTAGCCCTCTCCGGTGTCTAAATAAACAGGAGGGCTTTAGTCCGTAGGACATAACCTCCATTACAACAATCATACCATAGGCTAGCTTCTAGGGTTTAGCCTCCTTGATCTCGTGGTAGATCCACTCTTGTAATACACATCATCAATATTAATCAAGCAGGACGTAGGGTTTTACCTCCATTAAGAGGGCCCGAACCTGGGCAAAAAAAAGTGTCCCTTGTCTCCTGTTACCATCCGCCTAGACGCACAGTTTGGGACCCCCAACCCGAGATCCACCGGTTTTGACACCGACAGCCCTCTTTTTTGGCCCATAGATGGCCTGACCGGACCATCCGTTTTGCGAGGATATTTATATGTGTCATGTGCTGGCTTATGTGCGGTGCCGCTTGCCGCTCCTGGCCTGTCATCTGGTCGTCTATCCGGCCAGGCGGCCTCTTTGCTTTTTGCCTGTGGGGGCTCTATGGCCTCCTCGTCGAATTCTGGCAGCAGCTTGCGCTTCGGGTAGCTGTTTGTTTGGTGGTCATTGCCATATTTGTCCGCGGTCTTGAGTACTTTGCTCCACCTCATTCTGAGTATGTCTTCCGCTGTTTTGAGCTTCCGTTTTTCCTTCTTCAAACTTCTTGCGGTGGCGACAAGCCTTTTTTGGAGGTTCTTGCGCTCCGGTGGTGTGTCCGGCGTGAGATCATCCAGACTGTTGTTTTCGCCGAGGATGAGCTGGTCATCCAGTTCATCCTGTTCTGATGGCTGCTTGGTTGCATGCTCGTCGCCCATTGGTTTGCCCTGCTCTATGACTGGGTCATTATGGATGCTGATGTTATTGAGGCGGGACTTGGGGCGGCGCTTGCGTCGCCGTTTTGGTTGTTTTTTGGATGAATTATCCTTCGCCGTGTCCCGTTGTTCCTCGTTATCGCTCCCCTTTGGAGTGTCCACCATATATACATCATGAGTTGAGGTGGCCTTCCAGTGCCCCGTAGGCGCTGGTTCTTGATCGTCTCCGGCGTCGTTGTCCATACCGTCGATGTCTTCGGAGTCGTAGTCTAGCATGTCGGTTAGATCGTCGACAGTGGCTATAAAGTGGGTGGTGGGTGGGCTTTGAATTTCTTCGTCGTCCGCATCCCAACCATCCTGACCGCAGTCCGGCCAGGGCTCTCTCGATAACGAGAGATGCTTTAGCGAATTCAGGATGTCGCCAAAGGGTGAGTGCTGAAAGATGTCCGCGGCGGTGAACTCCATGATCGGCACCCCATCGGATTCGATTGGTAGGGGCGCCAGAGGTTTGGAGTCCGACAAGGAGTCCGGCACCTCGGAGTCACGAGCTTTGCAAGGGACAAGGTCAGTATTCGGCTCCATCGCCGTAGAAGTTGCAGCTCCCGAGGCGGTGTCCAGCCACCTGTCCTCGATCTGCGTGGTTGGCTCCGAACTATGGGTCAGAGCGGACTCATGTGCGGCCTCCAGGGTACTATCCGGCGGCAGAGCTAAGTCATGCCCATCGTGACAGTGTGGCACGCTCGGCTGTGGCTCGAATCCATCGAAGATCAAGTCTCCGCGGATGTCAGCCGTGAAGTTTAGGCTTCCAAATCTGACCTGATGGCCAGGGGCATAGCTTTCGATCTGCTCCAGACGGCCGAGTGAATTGGCCCGCAGTGCAAAGCCGCCGAACACGAAGATCTGCCCGGGGAGAAAAGTCTCACCCTGGACGGTGTCGTTGATTGAAGAAGCCATCGAGCCTATCGGTGACGACACAGAGGAACTCTCAATGAAATCACCAATGTCGGTGTCAAAACCGGTGGATCTCGGGTAGGGGGTCCCGAACTATGCGTCTAGGCGGATGGTAACAAGAGACAAGGGACACGATGTTTTTACCCAGGTTCGGGCCCTCTCGATGGAGGTAATACCCTACTCCTGCTTGATTGATATTGATGATATGGGTAGTACAAGAGTGGATCTACCACAAGATCAAGGAGGCTAAACCCTAGAAGCTAGCCTATGGTATGATTGTTGTAATGGTTGTGTGTCCTACGGACTAAAACCCTCCGGTTTATATAGACACCGGAGAGGGCTAGGGTTACACAGAGTCGGTTACAATGGTAGGAGATCTACATATCCGTATCGCCAAGCTTGCCTTCCACGCCAAGGAAAGTCCCATCCGGACACGGGACGAAGTCTTCAATCTTGTATCTTCATAGTCTTGGAGTCCGGCCGATGATGATAGTCCGGCTATCCGGACACCCCCTAGTCCAGGACTCCCTCAGTAGCCCCTGAACCAGGCTTCAATGACGATGAGTCCGGCGCGCATATTGTTCGGCATTGCAAGGCGGGTTCCTCCTCCGAATAATTCATAGAAGATTGTGAACACAAGGATAGTGTCCGGCTCTGCAAAATAAATTCCACATTCCACTGTAGAGAGAATAATATGTACAGAAGTTCAATCTGCTGACGTATTTCGTGGCATGACGTCATTCCACTACCAAGCCTTTACTTGAATCGTTTTTTATTATACCACCTCAGCGCGTTTAGTGAAGCGGTTTCCTTGGCACGTCTTGTCGAAGCATAGATCGTGTTCCCGTTATTTCGGGATTCCCATCAATACGGACGTGGGTAACCCAACCGCGCCGTTGATGGTGGCGCTTGGGAAATAAGCGAGTTTTACCAGGCCGGTGGGGACGCATAGTCTTCGTCCGCCCATATATACGGGGATAAGGATCCACCTTTTTTACCTAGGCCTTCTTCCTCCTTTGCTTATCCATCTCCGCGCACTCGAGCTCCAGCGCCCAAGTCCGCACATCTCGTCTCAACCTTCTCCAGCCATGTCCGGAGCGGGAGGCAAGTGGATGACCTCCTCCATTACGGAGGAGCACATCGAGAAGCTGCGCGGCGCCGGATACCTGTCCAGCGACATCGCGCACCGGCTGCCCGACAAGGGGCAGCTCATCCCCACCCCCAGGCCCCATGAGAGGGTCGTATTCCTTCCCCACTTCCTCCGCGGACTGGGCTTCCCACTTCATCCCTTCGTCCGGGGGCTCATGTACTACTACGGCCTGGACTTCCACGATCTGGCGCCAAACTTCATCCTCAAAATCTCGGCATTTATCGTCGTGTGCGAGGCCTTCCTCTGCATCCAGCCCCGCTTCAGCTTGTGGCTAAAAACCTTCAATGTCAAGCCGAAGGTAGTGAAGGGCATCCAAGCGGAGTGCGGAGGCGCCATGGTGAGAAAAATGCCCAACGTCCTCTGGCTCGAGGGCGCCTTCGTGGAAACCATCAAAGGATGGCAATCGGGGTGGTTCTATATCACCGAGCCGCGGGACCCTAAATGGGCAGCGGCCCCCGAGTTCAGATCTGGTACCCCCATGCAGCTCACCTCCTGGAAAGAGAAGGGCTTGCTATGGGGCAGTTCGAAGGAGCTGACCGGACTCCAGTCCTGTCTCCAGACCTTGGTGAACAAGAAGCTCAAGCTTGTCAACGTGATCCAGGTCATGCTCGTCCGCCGGATTCTCACCTGCCAACAACGGGCCTTCAATCCGTGGGAGTTCGATGCGGCACAGCACCGGACCCTGAGCGGGCTCTTCGACACGACGTACGAAGCTGCCTGGAGGGTGCTGTTCAAGGGCGGAGAAGCCCCCGCGTCCGCGACTGAAGATCGCGGATTCAGCACCAAGCGCCCGACCGGTGTGGTAAGATGTGTTATCCTTTATGGGACATTTATTTCTTTCATAGTTTGACTCTATGTGGGATCTGAAATTCCCAATGCCTTTAACAGGACTGGCAGAGGACGTCCGGACAGGTTAACTGTCCGGCTCCCCTCCCCGAGGAACCAGCGGACGCCCGTTTAACGGGGCTGCTAGTCCCGACACTTTATGTGGTGCCGGAGAAGAAGGCCAAGAAGAAGGCCACGGGAACCCGAAGGAGTTCCTGGCGCCAGGTGGTATCGGACTCATCGTCCGATGACTCCGAGGCAGACTCCTCCCCCGAAGGCGAGGAGGAGAAAGAAGACTCTCCCCAGGAGGGGGGAGAGAGGAAGAGGAAGGCTTCCCCAACGGGGGAGGCCGAAGGGTCCAAGAGGGGAAGGACCCTTCCTCCGGACAGCTCCGCCAACGCCAACGACGGCGACGAGGAGTGGCCCTCAAGGGCCAAGCCCCTAGCAAGATCGTAAGTATCCGGATTCCTGAGTGATTTGTAGTTGCTCTTTTGTGCCACGTAGTGTCCTTCTAACGCCGCACACTACCTGTAGCCCGGCCGAGGAGGATCTTCCCGCTTCATCCAGAGGGTCCTTGGCTCCGTCGGATGTAGATTCCACTCCGACCGCCTCCACCCCTCGCGATGCTGAGGACGCCGAGGTGGGATCCAAGGAGGGGACCCGCCAGGAGGGGGAGGCTCCGGAGGTGCCACAAGGCAACCTCCCGGACTTCGTGCCGGACTCCGTGCCGGAACCCGCAGTGGTTCCGGAGTCCGGCAGGCGGCCCCTTCGTAAGAAGGCCAAGACCGTGACACCGGCAGCCTCCGTCCAACCGGAGGCGCCGGACAACTTGTTGGAGGTGCTCAACGGCACTTCCATCGAGGAAGAACACCGCACTATTATGAGTGCGGTGATTCAGAAGGTTCAGCTCGCCAAGAGTGGGCTGACCGAAGCCTGCAGCAGCCTTCTAACAGGCTTTGAGGTAAGAAGTTTTAAAATATGTAATGTAGTACCGCATAGACAGTAGCCCCTGATGCTCGGTTCGGTGTTCGGACAGAAAAACCGAACTGAGGACCTAAAAAAAAGATATACACAGGAGTTCTAAAAATTATGTCAGTATGGGATTGCAGGCTGCGCTGCCGACCTCTGCCGCACTGACTGCAGAGGTCGGTGCTTTCAAGCAGGACCTCGAGCACGAGCTCGGCCTTGCCAAAAAGCAGCTCGAGGACAAAGAAGGTGAGTAACACCGCATTAAATTTGTACCTTACAGAAAAGGATTTTGGTTGCAATAGAAATGGCAAGGATAATGTGGGTACTGCAGGGGCCACGAATGAGGTGGCGACCCTGAAGGAGGCCGTGTCCGCGGCCGAACGTAATGCGGCCGCGGAACGAGCGGACGAGAGAAGCATGAGGCGCGGGTGGCGGCGGTGCGGCAAGAGCTCCAGGCTCTCATGGAAAAGCATGAGAGTTTGGAGCGCGACTCGAAGACTCGAGAGTCCGAGCTTGCCTCGGCTCTTGAAAGTGCCAAAGCCGCTAAGGCTGAGGCCCATAAGGCCCTCCAGGAGATTGAGGCGGCGAAGAAAATAGCGGCGGGTATGGCATTTTTCATGCAAAGCAAGCATGTGAATGTGAATTACCTGTTACTTACCCGAATTCGGAGCTCTCCAGGGGTGTTTGCAGATCTGCCTTGCAGCGTGTCCGATGCCGCTGCATTCTATCGGGCCGAGGAGGGGAGCTCAACGGAGAAGGTCTTCTGGTCTCAGTATGCTGAGGCCGGACATCCGGTGCCCCTTAGCGACCAGCTGAAGCAGCTGGTCGAGCTCCACAAGGTAGCCGAGCAGGCCATGAAGGGCCTCGTAGTCCGGCTGTGGCCTGGAGAGGCCATGCCTGGGAGCTACTTCGGCCTCGTGCGGCGGCTGGTGGATGCGTGCCCTTGGCTGGAGGTCATCAAGCGCTCCGCCTGCATTGAAGGTGCCCGTCGGGCCCTTGCCCGCGCAAAGGTGCACTGGGGCAGGCTGGATGCTGAGAGGCTTCTGACAGACGCGCCGCCGGCGGGCAAGGAGTATCGTACGCCCGAAATGTACTATAAGAGTGTCCTGAAGGGTGCCCGCAAGATTGCGGATGAGTGCCCCAGAGATGTAATTTTTGAGTAAACTCGCGATGTGTTATCCTGTGCGCTGAAAACTTTGTTCATATGCGCTAAGCAACGCTTATTAATTTAAAATATTACCTTCTGTGCGGCCGTTTATCAAATCTGAGAGATGGCAAGTCGTCGGCTTCAGCCCCCATGCCACGAGTGCTGGGGTGTTCGGGACAAACTTGAGCGCTCTTGTTCCCATTTTTGGGTCCATCTAGGGAGGCGCTCAACACAATGAACAAGGCAACCGGACTTATAATGCTTGAACACTCTCACTTAGCCATAGAATTCTATAATTTTAAATTTCGGCGAAGCCCCTAGTGTTCGGAAGACCGAGTTCGGGGCGCTAGCCACGCCTGGGCCGGACACAGCCGGTTCCTCGCTCTAAGCGGCATAAGTCTTTAGGGACTCGAAAAGACCTCTCGAACAGCGACCATCTCTGGCCTTATCATGACGGTCAGTTTTAGTTTTCTCCACTGAGGCGCTCGCCCAGCTCAACCGGGGCGCAATCGCAGTGGTTCTCCCAGTGCTACCTCAGCCGATAGAACGGAACATAAGGTACCAAAACATGGGAGCCGGGCAAATCCAACTATTGACCCAAGACATGATTCGGAGCCGATGCATATAGTGCTATAAGTTCGGGATGCCGCACTTGTGAAAGTGTTCGGACTTACGACACCATAATGCGGGGAACATAAGCCCCTGGTGTATTCGGCCGTACCAAATTGTACAGATGCAAGATGTCATAAATGAACATATATATAAAGAAAAGGAATGCAATTATAAGCGAAAAAGTGATGCATTGTTTATTCAAGGAATTCTGCTATGAGTGCAGAACGATACAAATAGTGCGGTAAGCAAGGGTTTGGACTATTAGACATGTCCCCCTCCAGGGGTAGGCTGTGGTATGGTGTATTAAACCGATTTAATGCTCATAATGGAGACCACCTGAGTGTTCGTCGTAGCCATTGCCCCTCCCTGGCTGTTGCATCGTGAGTTCGGCAGATCCATCGCCGGGCAGGGTCTCTGGTGAACGGAGTCCTGTGGATAAAATAAAAAGGAAAAGAAAAAGAGCGACACACTTGGGAGCCCCTGGTGTGGTTGAGCCGCACTCTGGGCCTGTCGTGGTCATGCCCCTCCCCCTGTGCCCAAGGTATCTCCAGAGCGTAATGATGTACGCGGAGGGCTAGTCTTGCAATCATGCAGGGGCTGGGGTTGGGGCTGCATTGCTACGCATGCTCGGAACGTGTCAGGTGGTCTTGATGTATGTTACTCCGAGCGCGTTTAATCATGTCCGGTCTTTTAACGGCCGGACTCGAAAATTGCCTTAAGAGGCTGCTCTGTACTTCTGCCGCGAGAGCCGGTGTGTGTTCCTCCGTTCGGAGGGAGCGTTCGGTGTTTCCGTTGACCGTGATGACTCCACGGGGGCCTGGCATCTTGAGCTTGAAGTATGCATAATGCGGCACCGCGTTGAACTTTGCAAATGCGGTTCGTTCGAGCAGGGCGTGATAGCCACTGCGGAACGAGACTATGTCGAAGATTAACTCCTCGCTTCGGAAATTATCCGGGGATCCAAAGACCACTTCTAGTGTGACCGAGCCTGTACAATTGGCCTCGACACCTGGTATGACGCCTTTGAAGGTCGTCTTTGTAGGTTTAATCCTTGAGGGGTCTATGCCCATCTTGCGCACTGTATCCTGATAAAGTAGGTTCAGGCTGCTGCCGCCGTCCATCAGGACTCTAGTGAGGTGAAATCCATCGATGATTGGGTCTAAAACCAATGCGGCAAATCCGCCATGGCGGATACTGGTGGGGTGGTGCCTTCGATCGAAAGTGATCGGGCAAGAGGACAATGGATTGAACTTCGGGGCGACTGGCTCCATGTCATATACGTCCCGACGTGCACGCTTCCGCTCCCTCTTGGGTATGTGGGTTGCATATATCATGTTTACCGTCCGCACTTGTTTCCACCCACCCACCCAGACATATGCGATCTATCTCAAATCCGGCAAGAGCCCGCTGAGACAGTACATCATTACTGGGCCAGATTCCTCCTGGTTATGGACAGGATAAAGGACTGCCGTGAGGAAAACACAATCTCAATTTTCTGCAATAATTGCACGGACGAGGGAATCTCGAACGCCATCAGTCGTCGTGAAATTACACGCTTCGGCGATCTGGCGTCCATAGTATGAAAGTACTGTGCGATGGAGAGTTTCTGGAAAACCGAAACTAAGTTTTGGGACAATCCGGCCCCGAATACAACCCTAGTCCGAAACAAAAGGGTGCATCACACTCAGGCACCAGGTACAAAAACCAAAAAGCAAAAACCCCATAAAGGGCACGGAACCGTATTGGAGGGATAGCTCAGCGGACCCTGTAAAATTCACAGTACAGAAGGCGCCACTCCAACACACAGCCTTCGAGCATGTTGGATACTACGACAGGTGGCCAAAAGTGGCGAAGAGCTTCTAGCCCCGGAGAGACACTCCAACAGTACCAGTACGGTGTCAGCAGTCTTCGAGACTTTCGCATCAAATAATATGCGGAAACGAACAATCCGCAGCCTCGCCGAAGTCTACCAAGTAGCAACAACAAATCCATGGAGCAACACGGCCATCACCTTCAACGCCTACGACGAACCTAAATTCCGAACAGCCCGAGCACCGGCCGCATTGGTCCTCAGTCCAATAGTGGACGGCTTTCGCCTTACCATGGTACTCATGGATGGCGGCAGCGGATTAAACCTCATCTACGAGGAAACTCTTCCAAAAATGGAAATAGACTGGAGCCGCATTGAGCGAAGCAGCACAACCTTCAGATGAATAATCCCCAGCCGGGAAGCACGTTGCACAGGAAAAATCACACTTGATGTGGTGTTCGGTATGCCGAACAATTACAGGTCCGAAGAAGTCACGTTCCAAGTGGCCCCATTCAGCAGTGGATATCACGCTATATTAGGACGGGAGGCATTCACAATTTTTCAAGCCATACCCCATTACGGATAAATGAAGCTTAAGATGTCCGGGCCCGGTGGAATAATCACTCTCGTTAGTGATCCGGACACAACACTCCGCGCCGAAAACAAGACAGCCGCATTAGCCCTGGAGGCACTATCCGAAGCCCTAGCTGCAGAGGAACTCACCGTGCTGCGCTCCACGGTAAATAGGGATGATGTGATACTCGATAAGAGATCCAAGTCCACCTCCTTTAAACCAGCTGACGAAATAGTCAAATTCCAGGTCCATCCAATGGACCAAACAAAGACGGCCTCCATCGGGGCACAGTTGAACCCTGATGTAGACGCCGCACTACGAGAATTCCTTCGGGAAAATTGGGACATCTTTGCCTGGCACCCTTCAGATATGCCAGGAATCCCACGCAGATTGGCAGAACACAGCCTAAACATCCTAAAAGGATTCAAGCCAGTCAAACAGGCTCTTCGGTGATTTTCCGAACCCAAAAGACAGGCATTGGGAGAAGAGCTAGCCAAACTACTGGAAGCCGGATTCATCAGAGACATCAAACATCCGGACTGGCTAGCAAACCTGGTAATGGTACCAAAGAAGGATAAATCCTGGCGCGTATGTGTCGATTTTAAAGACCTCAACAAGGCCTGCCCAAAGGATCCCTTCCCCCTTCCCCGCATCGACCAAATAATCGATGCTACCGCAGGGCACGATTCATTGTGCTTCCTTGACGCATACTCTGGCTACCATCAAATTAAGATGGCGGAGGCGGACCAAGCCGCAACGGAATTCATTACTCCATATAGACCATTCTGCTTTAACACGATGACCTTCGGACTCAAAAACGCCGGCGCAACATATCGGTGCATGATTCAGACATGTCTGGCTACCCAGATCGGCAAAACAGTAGAGGCATACATAGATGACATAGTCGTCAAAACCAAAAATGTCGAAACTCTAGTAAACGATTTGAGGCTCACATTCGACAACCTCCGATCATATGACATCAAGCTGAATCCAGAAAAATGCGTTTTCGGCATACCAGCCGGAAAGCTCCTGGGCTTCATTGTATCTAGTAGAGGAATTGAAGCAAACCCAGCCAAGATCCGAGCTCTGTCACAGCTGGATATTCCAAAAGACCTCAAACAAATACAAAAATTGACTGGATGCGTGGCGGCCTTAAGCCACTTCATCTCCCGTTTTTGAGAAAAGGCATTGCCCCTCTATCGCCTCCTCAGGCGCACCGAACACTTTGAATGGACGGATGCTGCCACTGCCGGACTCGAAGAAATAAAAGCCATATTGGCAACAAATTCGGTCCTAGCTGCGCCTAACCTGGGCAAACCAATGTTGTTATATATCGCGGCAACACATCAAGTTGTAAGCGCGGTGCTCGTCGTTGAACGAGAAACAGAAGGGCATAAATTCCGTCTTCAAAAACCAGTGTACTACGTATCCACTGTCTTAACCCCCTGCAAGTCCCGTTACCCGCACTATCAAAAGATAGCGTACGCGGTGTTCATGGCATCCCGGAAGCTTCGACACTACTTTCAAGAGTGTTCGATAACAGTGGCCTCCGAAGTGCCCCTCAACGACATTATAAACAACCGTGACGCGACGGGCAGGATTGCAAAATGGGCCATGGAGCTCTTACCATTCGATATAACTTACAAACCTCGGCGAGCTATAAAGTCGCAAGTCTTGGCTGACTTTGTTGCTGAATGGACTGAAGCCAAACTCCCTAAACAGTACGGCGCATACTCCAATTGGATTATGCATTTCGACGGCTCCAAATGTTGGCCGATTTGGGGGCTGGCGTCGTATCGACGTCCCCAACCGGGGACACAGTCTAGTACGTACTCCAGATAATGTACACGGACTCCAACAACGCAGCCGAATACGAGGCCCTCCTACATGGCCTCCGGATGGCAATCTCCATGGGCATTCAACGCCTAGAGGTGCGCGGGGATTCAAACCTTGCAATATCCCAAGTAAATGGAGACTTTGATGCCAAGGATCCAAAAATGGCAGCCTATCGTAACGCTGTCCTAAAAATGTCAGCTCGGTTCGAAGGACTCGAATTCCACCACGTAGCCCGGGATAATAACCAAGCAGCCGACGTATTGGCACACATCGGCGCGAAACGCGACGCTGTCCCTCCAAACATCTTCCTGGAACGGCTCTTTAAGCCATCTGTACTATGGGAAGAGGAGTCCGGAAATAACAACCCGGAAGCAGCCGCACTACCCAACACAGAACAATCTGACATAATCGGCGGCTCAGCCGATGAAATAACACCTTCAGCCCACGAAATAATGGCAGTAATTGCCCCGTGGACAGAGCCATTCCTAGCCTACTTAATTAGGCAGGAACTTCCTGAAGACCAAAATGAGGCCCGATGCATAGCTCGGCGATCTAAAGCCTACAAGGTCCACGAGGGAGAACTTTATAAGAAAAGCACAACCGGAGTCCTTCAAAGGTGTATCTCCAAAGAGGAAGGGCGAAACCTTCTGGCAGAAATTCATGCCGGACTAGGCGGACACCACGCCGCAGTTCGGGCCCTTGTAGGCAAGGCCTTCCGTACAAGATTTTATTGGCCGACGGCCCGGGAAGATGCTCAGGACTTAGTCCAAAGATGCGTTGGTTGTCAGCTCTTTGCTAATCAGAGCCATATGCGACCTACCGCCCTCAAAACTATACCCATTACCTGGCCGTTTGCGGTCTGGGGGCTTGACATGGTTGGACCCCTTAAAGGGGGAACCCACAAGCAAAGGTACCTATTGGTCATGGTGGACAAATTCACCAAATGGATAGAGGCCAAGCCAGTTAAAACGGCAGAGTCCGAACCAGTGATAGACTTCATATCCAGGGTAGTACACCGTTATGGCGTCCCCCATAGCATCATCACCGATAACGGCACGAACTTCACGGCCAACGAGGTCAAACTCTTGTGCAAAAATATGGGCATTAAGCTCGATTACGCTTCAGTCTATCACCCTCAAACCAACGGTCAAGTTGAGCGCGCAAATGGTCTGATAATGAGCGTCATCAAGCCCAGACTAGTGCGGTCCCTTACGGAATCTAACACTAACTGGGTAGAGGAGCATGACTCCGTGCTCTGGGGGCTGCGGACTACGCCAAACCATACTACCGGTATCACACCATTTTTCATGGTATACGGTGCAGAGGCAATTTTGCCCTGCGACATAATTCATGACTCACCTTGAGTGCGCATGTACGAAGAAAGAGAAGCCGAGCTGGATCGGCAAGACAGCTTGGACGCATTGGAGGAAGAACGCGATGTGGCAAAGGCCCGTTCCGCATTCTATCAGCAGCAGGCTCGAAGATATCAAAGCAGAGAAGTACGGGCCAAAACTTACAACGTTGGCCAACTAGTTCTATGCCTGCCGGACCAGAAAAAGGACAAACTCAAGCCCAAATGGGAGGGTCCCTTCATCATCGACCAAGTCTTGACCGGCGGAGCATACCGTCTGCGAAATGCATCGGACAACCAACTCGAGCCGAACCCATGGAACGCGGCCCGCCTCCGAAGATTTTACGCCTAGCGCCGGACTAAGAGTTCGTTTCCTTCCTCCGTCCATATTTTTACACTTCAGCCGTCTTTTCATTTCTCTCTTTTCTCTCACATTTTTTCATAAAAGCCCTTAGAAGCCTATTTGCGCATTGTTCGCACACACTTGATGTGCTATCCGCACTCATTATACCTGGGGGCTTCTTTACCAGAAGCTTACTTATCCGGGCTTCATGCCTAGCACATGTGTCAAACTTCCACATGTACCTTTTATTCACCATTATATGCATCGATATGACTTAAGTTTTGGCCAAGCTGGGTTGCCTGGCTCCTGTGCTTACCCCTACGTTCCCGATTGTTCGGCTAGGAGGTAAAGGGAGCACCTCTGCGATTGTTACTGCCGGGTCAGCCGGATGTGTACCTCAGACTGGGTGAAGCCAAAAGCTAGCGTTCTTAAGGGAATATTCGGTCGGTGACTTGAAAGACGATTTCTTAAACATTTATCCATCTGCCCCCAGATGTTTTCCTGCTCTTTTTTTCGCAGTCTGGACATGCACTTTAGGGCATGCCTCCCAGGGAAAGGAACCCTTAACGGAACTATTCTCCCTGGAAGATGTTTCTTACTAACCATGTAATATAACATAACTAGTTGGGCACTTGTCTGATAAAGCACTAATGACCCCTACGCCTGGTCTCCATGCATGCCCCGGTTTTGTCATAAACGAGAAGGTATTCGGACACACTCCAGACTCTAGCGTCCCGAGGTCGAAGCGGAAAGGTCGGCAAACACAAACGATCTACAATCCGGCTAGAAGGCATTTTACATGTCATTTTAAATACATCGTCAAAATGACTGATTGTACTCCTCCTCAATCCCGTCTAACAGGCTGTCTAATTTACAGTCCCGTTGGGAATACTTAGCGGCCAACTCTACTTGGCCGTACACTAAGCTCACAGGGATCTCCTTCCCATCAGGCCCCACAGGTCCGACCTCGGCCATGTGGTTTGGATCCGCCTTCTTGTACCGCGTCTTCACCATGGCCCAGGCCTCCCTGGCACCTTGACGGCAGGCCGATATCTTCCATAAGCGGAAGCGCTGCCGTGCTCCCTGAAGCTTCTCCGCAAGCTCTCCAAGGCCCTCGGGTAGGGAGACGGATGGCCATAGGGCCTGGACGACGCCACTCATCGCCTGCCGAACAAGTTCGAGCAGTTGCACCAGCTCGGGAAGTTGGTCACCCATCGAAATGGGCATTTCCTCCGCAGGGCGACCTGTGAGTGCACCTACAAGGCATATTTCTGTCAATAGGCTTCCTCGCTGAACTCTTCTTTTCAAAAGAATTCGCTCAAGCACTTACGATAGATGCCGCGACGAAGCCGCTGATTCTCCTTCACGGAGCCAGACAGCTCGGCCCGAACACCTTTCAGCTCTTCCCCAAGCTGGGTGTGGGCATCCTGGAGTTTGTTCCTCTCCTGCTGTACCTTCATAAGCACCCTCTCGCCGGCCTTCAGCTGGCGCAATAAGTGTTGCTTGTCCGGATCCAGTCCGTCAACATCTGCAATATCAAAGCCAGACTTACATGCAGGCCGCACACCGCTTATCTTTTTGAAATTATGTGTTACCAGGAGGGGTGTCACGTCCCTAGTTCTGGCCTGACCTATGCTAGCTTCCATGTGTGCATCATGTTTAAATTCAAATGAAATTTGAATTGAGGAATTTTCAAAAGCCTCAGAAAACCTCTAAAAATAACCAACATTTAAATCTCATCAAGTGAGTCCAAGAAAATGTTCCTGTTATTCCGTAGAAATATTGGCATGAGGTAAAGTGCAAACCAATATTTTTGGAGTGACTGAAACATTTATTTTGGGCCTTTGAGTTAATCCAATAACTATTTGCATTGGATATATATATTATATATAATTAATATATGTCCAATAATTCTGGAACATTTTATGTGGTTTGGTATATTTTAGTTCTAGCCACATAATTATTTTCAGGATTTTATAAAATGGTTTAGTATTTTTACTAAACCAAAACAAAACAGAACAAAATAGAAAACAATAAATAAAAGCAGAGAGAGAGAACTTACCTCAGCTTACCTGGCGCCTACCAAGCCCACCTGGGCCTCACCTGGCCGGCCCAGCTGGCAGCCCAGCCACCAGCCCAGCCCACTAGGCTCCCCCCCTGTCGTCTTCTTCGCGCCAGTAGGCAGAGCGTGTGGCCGCAGCACGCCGGCACGCGCCCCGGCCACCTCCACCCTGCCTGCCTGCCTCCTCGTCGCCTGGATCTCTCCCGCGTCGCCACGCACTCCCCCTCGACCGCCTCATACCCTCTCACCCTTCCGTGCCATTCCCCTCCTCTCCCTCGCTCTCCTGCGCGCAGCCACCGAACGGAGCCGCCGCCACCGACGCCATTCGCCGCGGCCACATCCACCGCCTAGCCTCCCCAGCATGTCCAGGAGATCCGCCTCCGTCGTCTGTGCCTCCTTGAGGACACACGCACCGCCGGACGCCCCACAACATCGACATCTTCAACGTCTTCATCGCCGGCTGCCGAAGATCCCCCTCGCTGCTCCGCTCGCTCCGGTGCTTCCCCGAGCTCGTTGACCCGCCCAACGTGATCACCGTGAGCTCCTATCCCGGACACCCCTCTCCCTTGCCTCGTTTGCACGTCGTAGCCACCGCGCCACCTGCGACCGAATGCGCCGCTGCACGGGCTCGTCGCCGGCGAAGCCCCGGTGACCTTTTGGTCCCACGCGTGCGTCTGTTGCACTCGCAACGTTCCATAGAGCAAAACTAGCGCGACAGCCGTCTCGTTTGCACACCACATCGCCGTCCTCGAGCACGCCCGAACCACGGCCGCCGCCTCGCTCGTCGCCGGCGCCACTCCGGCCACTCCCCGGCCGAGCCACCACCACGGTTGGATGCGGACGAGCGTCCGCATCCCGTAGCTGTGCTCCGCGCGCCAAGCGGCGCCCTGTAGGCAAATCCCATGCCGCTCCGCCGCGTCTGGACTCGCCGGCGGCTAGACACCGGCGGGTTTGACCCGCTGACCGTTGACTTGCGGGCCCAGGTTGACCCCTGGGTCGCTGACGTGTGGGCCAGGCACTATTCATTTAGGTGTTAGATTAGTTATCACTAATTAATTTAGTTAATTAATTAAGCCACTGACATGTGGGCCCATGCCCCACTGACACTTTAGTTAGGATTAAATTAGCACTAACACTCCCTGTTAATTAGCCTAGTCACTGACCAGTGGGTCCCAGCGTCAGGTTTGACCTGCAGCAGCGTCTGTTGACCTGCTGACGTCATAGTGACGCAATGCTGACGCAATAAGTATTTTCTGGATTTATTCTTATACAGGAAATTCCAGAAAATAGTGCTAACTTCTAAAATTCATAGAAATTAATCTGTAACTCCAAATGAAACAAGTTATATATGAAAAATGATCAGAAAAATACAATCTATCCATCTGCACTGGTTTCATGCATGTTTAAGCAACTTAACCTTGCTGTTCATATCAAAACATGATAATGCACTTTATGAATTCATAGTTTGAGTTTGAATTTGAATCTTTGGTTCAAATAAGCTCAAACCTTTCTGTTCTTAGCTGCATTAGCCCAAATCACAGCATATTGCCATGTCATAGCATGCATCATATTGTCGCATTGCATTGATTGTGTTCTTCTGTGTTTGCCGGTAACTGTTCCCTCTCGGTAGACGATGTTTCGACGATGAGTTCGATGACACCGATGAAGAGATATACTATCTTCAGAAGTGCCAGGCAAGCAAAACCCCCTTGTTCATTCCGATACAATCCCACTCTCTCGCTCCTGCTCTCTTTTATTGCATTAGGACAACAACGATTCATCTGTTACTTGCTGCGGTAGCTGAACCCCTTTATCCTTTGCATGACCTGTCATTCCACAGTAAATAGATGAAACCCACTAGCATGAGTAGGAGTTGTTTGAGCCCTGTTGTGCCTACTCATTCATGCTTGTTTGTCATGCCTGCTATTGCTTAGAGTTGAGTCCGGTCTGATTCATTGGGGGTGAATCAGAGGTGTGTGAACATGTCCTACTGTGTGTGAGCTAAGTGTGTGAACACGATTTGGTAAAGGTAGCGGTGAGAGGCCATGTAGGAGTACATGGTGGGTTGTCTCATTGCAGCCGTCCTCAGGAACTGAGTTCTGTGTTTGTGATCCATGATTCAGCTACTACCACGCATTGGGCCCGAAACCAATGGACCCTCTCGGCTTCTTAATCACCCTTGTCCTCTGTCCAGGAGTTGCAAGTAGTTTCTGGTGTTTGTAGTATGCTGGAGGCCGTGCGCAGCGCTGACCGTAGGGGTGGGCTATGATGCGGTAGGCACGTGGCCGGGTAAACCGGGCGCCCGTTTGGTGTCACGGAACCCTGTACACATCATTTGGGGCTGTGAGCGAAACTTCGGCCGGATCTCCTCATGGATGGAACCCGAATAGGCGATAAACCTGGACTAGAGACTTGAGTGTTTAGGTAGGCCGTGGCCGACACCCTCGTTGGGCTTCCGCTTGAAGGTTGCCGAGTACATGTCGTGTAAACGGCGGTAAGTGGTGAGAGCGTGTGTGAAGGAGTACACCCCTACAGGGTTAACATCATCTATTCGAATAGCCGTGTCCGCGGTAAAGGACTTCTGGGTTGCCTGTACAGTTCATAGACAAGTGAAAGTGGATACTCTAAAATACGCAAGATAAGCGTGAGTGCTATGGATGGCGTACTCGTAGGGAGACGGGTGCGGATCCATAGTGGTGTATTGATATGGTGAATATGTGGACTCGTGTGCGCCACCTCAAAAGAGTTACTTGCAGTCGTAGTTTAGGATAGCCACCGAATCAAAGCTGGCTTGCTGCAGTTAAACCCCACCACCCCCTTTGTTGATAATGATGCATATGTAGTTAGTTCTGATGTAAGTCTTGCTGGGTACATTTGTACTCACGTTTGCCTATTTTATGTTTTTGCAGAGAGACTTCAGTCTCACTAGTAATTCCGCGTGGACTTCGACGTTTAGCTTGTTACCTCAGCTACGATCTTGTGCCCTCGGCAGGATCTGGTAGATAGTCAGGCTTTCAAGCCTTTTTCATTTGTAGATGTCTGTACTCAGACATATTAGCTTCCGTTTGTGCTTTGACTTGTATGCTCTGAATGTTGGGTCATGAGACCCCTGTTTGTAATATCTCGCTCCTCGGAGCCTAATGAATAAATACTTGAGTCGTAGAGTCATGTTGTGATGCCATGTTGTATTTGCACATATCGAGCATATTGTGTGTATGTTATTGAAATGCTTGGTATGTGTGGGATCTGACTATCTAGTTGTTTATCTTTAGTAGCCTCTCTTACCGGGAAATGTCTCCTAGTGTTTCCACTGAGCCATGGTAGCTTGCTACTGCTCCGGAACACTTAGGCTGGCCGGCATGTGTCCTTCTTCATTCCTGTGTCTGTCCCTTCGGGGAAATGTCACGCGTTGAGTACCGGAGTCCTGTTAGCCTGCTACAGCCCGGTTTACCGGAGTCCTGCTAGCCCAGTGCTACAGCCCGGAACTTATTCGCTGATGACCGACACGTTCGATGCTGGGTCATGGATGCCTGTCCCTGTAAGTCTGTGCCACTTTGGGTTTACGACTAGCCATGTCAGCCCGGGCTCCTTTTCATATGGATGCTAGCGACACTATCATATACGTGTGCCAAAAGGCGCAAACGGTCCCGGGCAAAGGTAAGGCGACACCCGTGGGAATACCGTGCGTGAGGCCGCAAAGTGATATGAGGTGTTACATGCTAGATCGATGTGGCATTGAGTCGGGGTCCTGACAGTTTTGGTATCAGAGCCTGACTGCCTGTAGGATTACCAAGCCAAACTGGTCGAAGTTGTGTCTAGAAATGCTTTAGTTATGTAAGGGAATTGATTGTGGGATGGAACGTAAGGCTCTTTTTACTCCTTATACCTCATGGCCTTCTGATCTGAGTCAACCTTTTCTCTTCTACGGGGTTTAAGAACTAGGCCTTCTCATCTATCTATCAGGATGACGTGTTACTAATCCATAGACTTATAGAATTGTTAGTTTCAAATCTCAGCTCAGTTTTACTACTTTCGTATGTTCATAACTGTTGATCTCGAAACCTTGATATTGTGCTTCTGAGTGGCGATGCCACCATTTTTGTAGCATGGCTAAATTCTTTTGAGCATTTACAACCGTTATGCTGTCCGAGTCATCCCAGGTATCTAAACAGTCTGATGCATTTGCAAATCCCTTCCTCCCGTTCCTGATGTCCTTTTAGGCCAGATTAAGCACACTAATCGGTGAGTTGAGGTACTCTATTGCCTCGACATATATGTTGGAATTATTATTATGACCCTAGGTGTCTTAGGGGATCATCTAGTAATCTAGCCATGTTTTGTGTTCCCAGTGTGATGATTCTGGCCATCATTCTCGAAAGCATCCCGTGATGCCATTTAGTTAGTAGGTAATCTACTTCTGGGTTTTGAACCCGAGGTTCACTCTACTTACCTCGTGTTGATAGTGTTGCTAGTTCCTTTAGGTTATTAGTAACCTTTGCATTAGTCCTCGAAGTCCGTGGTATTTCCTTCTTCCAAATACTATGAACCATTTATGGAAGAAGTTTGTTGGATCAAAAGATCACAACAGGTGTGCTCTTGATGAGTTTTCCATTTTATATTGTGACTCTGCCAGTTCTACCTTTCCGCATGGATTATCCGGAAGAAATTTGTTGAACTTGGTTCGACATACTAATCTATGCATCCACAACTCAGAAAATCATATGTTCCTTTGAGTTGTTCTCTTTAGTTGTGTCCTGACCCTCGTCTGTCAATTGATAGTCAAGAGTATGTGTGCATTCATTTATTGGTGCCTATTATTCTTGTGGTCCGTCAAGCCATTCTATTCCAGAATGACTAGGAGAAACAAATTCCAGAACCTCATCCATATCTAGGATTGGGTCAAAGCAATTGTAATTCGCAGATCAAATTGCTAATCTAGCTTTTGCTCTGTTCTACCTTAGAGTATTACCATCTTGATATTAAGAATATCATGAGAATTGCACTACCTCTTATGAATTCTTGACGCAGTAATACTTCTTGCCATCATTGTTCACTCCTCGGTTTTCCATGTTATTGTAACCGGAATACCGACAATTGGAATGTGATGTGTGAAATCAATACTCCTAGCAACCTCGTTGCTTGGCAGTTAAAGGACAATAATTTCATTCTTAGCGTGTTGACTATTGAATCGTCACCCTAAGGTTGATTGTGCTACCTAGTCCTTATTCCCGGTGCACCCTTTGATCAATGAGTTCGGATTTTTCGGTCCCTTGCTTATTTGATCATATCATCTTGCCCTGAAAAGCAAGATTGTTCTCGAGCTTAGTGACATATCGGTGGTTCGTGATGTTCCGAATATCTTCTCGGAAGTATTATCAGGTTGCCACCTGACCGCTATGTTGAGTTCGTGATCAAGTTGGTTTCATATAAACCATTCCCTTCTCCAAGAATCTGTGCTGGATACCCCTGAGCTAGTTGGTTAAGATAAACAACAACTTGGAGAGTTGGAAGATAAAAGCTTGTCCGACTTAGCTCATTCCAAAGGGATGTTTTTGTGTGTGTGTGTTGAAGAAAGATGGTATCTTCATCGATTGATCCTCGTGACTAGTTGTTGGAGCTATTGTCTTGCCAAAAACTTTGATTTGAGTGTGGGCTATTCTCAAATCGAATCAGAACCAACGATGTTCGTAATGTTGTCTTACTCGTGGATTTTCCTCGAGCATACACCATTATATCTTTTGGGTCTGACCAATACTATCACCTTGTTCACATAGTTATGGAATTCCATCTCCATGGGAATCTGGATGAATTGTTGTTGAGCCCATCGACAACATACTTGCCTTCTCCATAATTTTTTTAAACATCAAGCTAGTACTGGAAACTTTTTAAAGCATTTGTTCATGCTAGCTCGCGAAGCTTATGTTCGGATGTAAGAAGTGATTTCCTCTAGTTCATGTGCATTTGATGCAAGTTGCCGCCGTGGATTTGAGAAAGTCAATGTTGCTTCCTTTGGAATCATCCCCAAATCGGTCATGCATACGTGCGAAGTATTCTGTGGTTCGGAGACTTGCAACCTCCATTCTATATGTAACCCTAGCACACCAAGCCACTGATTGATTTGTTCAAGGAGAAGAAGTTCCTTCATAACAACTAGTCATGACTTATGTTAGGACTTCGTTATCCTCGATGATGGTTCCCAACCTGAACTCGGTAGTGTTTTATTATAAGACTACTAGGTGGTCGTGCTTGTCTTGGACAGCGTGTTCACACATGTTTGTAGCAGAACTAGCTCATGTTTTGGAGCTTACTACCGTAGTCCATTCCCGAGAATCTCGCAACGTCTTCTCGTCAATTTGAGTTGCAAACTTTCATTTTACTTTCTAGACTCGATGAGTCTAGATTATTCTGACACCAACCAGATCTGAATCTCAGGCAGATATGATGGTTGGAACGTTTCCCAAGAATTATATTATTGGTCTCTCTGTAACCCGGTAAAATGGATGTCGTGGCCAACACACCCAGCCGGAAGACCTGTTATTGTAATATCTTGATTGAAGAAGTCGGCCACCTCTCCATAAGGACTTCGTAGGAATTATTCCCTATTTGTGTGCCTTATGATTTTTGTGTTTCCGAAGTTCGACCTTTACTTGATGTTCTAGATACCAGACCATTTCCATGAATGGGATACGCTAGTACATCAAAGAGAACATTAGAAGCGGAGTGCTAAATGTCTCTCGGTCGATCATCCAGATTTTGTTCTTGGCCTCGCTAAGGTGAAATCTGAGAAAGTGTTATCTTCCTTTGCATCTGCATCCTCCACCAATATCCATCATGTTAGTATGTTGTGTTGCCAGGATCCTTGACACAGATATTGGTAAAACCTTGATGAATATGGAGATGTTCGAGTTCTTGAGAGCACGCGCAAGCGCTAGGTGTTATCATCGGCACTAACTGGGATTGCTCTCAGTTTCCTCGGTTATGCTATAACCCTTTCAACAGTGGACTCACTCTCTACTGTTGAGCTTCTCCCCAGTTACTAAAATCAACCCTTATGTTGTTTTCAACAAGGTAATCCACATCATCCATTCGATTCCAGATATGTCATTCTCTGAACCCCGCCAAATGATCGATTGTAATTGCCTTAGGCTGGTATAAAGAGTTTCAATGATCTTTGAATCAAAGGTAATTCTTTTGCCACTTAAGGGGATATTTCTACGAGTCACCTTCCCTAAAGTGCATCGTTATGGTATCATGGCAACTCAACTCCTCGCTACATTGACAACTATTCACAACCTTCTTAAGTGTGAAATTGTTTTCTACCTAGTGAACTTCCGTCGTCTGTTCCACTCCACTCCTCTAGATGCGTGCTTCGTGTCTCAGCTCGAGAGATATTTTTATGACTCACCCCATGAGTTGATCCTAAGTTGTTTGATCTCCGAGAAGATCGATTCTTTTAGAGTTTCCTTTTGCTCTAATTGTCATGTTAGTTGGAATTCTCAGAGCAAGACTTCGAGACAATGATGGTGATCGAATCAACGTTCATTTGAAGTGCAACTTGGATCGTGAAGATTATATTAGTTTGCGTTTTCCTTTCATCTTACCCTACGCTTGAATCTCGGGTCGAGATTCTTGTTTAGTGGGGGTGAGTTGTCACGTCCCTAGTTCTGGCCTGACCTATGCTAGCTTCCATGTGTGCATCATGTTTAAATTCAAATGAAATTTGAATTGAGGAATTTTCAAAAGCCTCAGAAAACCCCTAAAAATAACCAACATTTAAATCTCATCAAGTGAGTCCAAGAAAATGTTCCTGTTATTCCGTAGAAATATTGGCATGAGGTAAAGTGCAAACCAATATTTTTGGAGTGACTGAAACATTTATTTTGGGCCTTTTAGTTAATCCAATAACTATTTGCATTGGATATATATATTATATATAATTAATATATATCCAATAATTCTGGAACATTTTATGTGGTTTGGTATATTTTAGTTCTAGCCACATAATTATTTTCAGGATTTTATAAAATGGTTTAGTATTTTTACTAAACCAAAACAAAACAGAACAAAATAGAAAACAATAAATAAAAGCAGAGAGAGAGCTTACCTCAGCTTACCTGGCGCCTACCAAGCCCACCTGGGCCTCACCTGGCCGGCCCAGCTGGCAGCCCAGCCACCAGCCCAGCCCACTAGGCTCCCCCCCTGTCGTCTTCTTCGCGCCAGTAGGCAGAGCGTGTGGCCGCAGCACGCCGGCACGCGCCCCGGCCACCTCCACCCTGCCTGCCTGCCTCCTCGTCCCCTGGATCTCTCCCGCGTCGCCACGCACTCCCCCTCGACCGCCGCGTACCCTCTCACCCTTCTGTGCCATTCCCCTCCTCTCCCTCGCTCTCCTGCGCGCAGCCACCGAACGGAGCCGCCGCCACCGACGCCGTTCGCCGCGGCCACATCCACCGCCTAGCCTCCCCAGCATGTCCAGGAGATCCGCCTCCGTCGTCTGTGCCTCCTCGAGGACACACGCACCGCCGGACGCCCCACAACATCGACATCTTCAACGTCTTCATCGCCGGCTGCCGAAGATCCCCCTCGCTGCTCCGCTCGCTCCGGTGCTTCCCCGAGCTCGTCGACCCGCCCAACGTGATCACCGTGAGCTCCTGTCCCGGACACCCCTCTCCCTTGCCTCGTTTGCACGCCGTAGCCACCGCGCCACCTGCGACCGAATGCGCTGCCGCACGGGCTCGTCGCCGGCGAAGCCCCGGTGACCTTTGGTTCCCACGCGTGCGTCTGATGCACTCGCAACGTTCCATAGAGCAAAACTAGCGCGACAGCCGTCACGTTTGCACACCACATCGCCGTCCTCGAGCACGCCCGAACCACGGCCGCCGCCTCGCTCGTCACCGGCGCCACTCCGGCCACTCCCCGGCCGAGCCACCACCACGGTTGGATGCGGACGAGCATCCGCATCCCGTAGCTGTGCTCCGCGCGCCAAGCGGCGCCCTGTAGGCGAATCCCGTGCCGCTCCGCCGCATCTGGACTCGCCGGCGGCTAGACGCCGGCGGGTTTGACCCGCTGACCGTTGACTTGCGGGCCCAGGTTGACCCCTGGGTCGCTGACGTGTGGGCCAGGCACTATTCATTTAGGTGTTAGATTAATTATCACTAATTAATTTAGTTAATTAATTAAGCCACTAACATGTGGGCCCATGCCCCACTGACACTTTAGTTAGGATTAAATTAGCACTAACACTCCCTGTTAATTAGCCTAGTCACTGACCAGTGGGTCCCAGCGTCAGGTTTGACCTACAGCAGCGTCTGTTTACCTGCTGACGTCATAGTGACGCAATGCTGACGCAATAATTATTTTCTGGATTTATTCTTATACAGGAAATTCCAGAAAATAGTGCTAACTTCTAAAATTCATAGAAATTAATCTGTAACTCCAAATGAAACAAGTTATATATGAAAAATGATCAAAAAAATACAATCTATCCATCTGCACTGGTTTCATGCATGTTTAAGCAACTTAAACTTGCTGTTCATATCAAAACATGATAATGCACTTTATGAATTCATAGTTTGAGTTTGAATTTGAATCTTTGGTTCAAATAAGCTCAAACCTTTCTGTTCTTAGCTGCATTAGCCCAAATCACAGCATATTGCCATGTCATAGCATGCATCATATTGTCGCATTGCATTGATTGTGTTCTTCTGTGTTTGCCGGTAACTGTTCCCTCTCGGTAGACGATGTTTCGACGATGAGTTCGATGACACCGATGAAGAGATATACTATCTTCAGAAGTGCCAGGCAAGCAAAAACCCCTTGTTCATTCCGATACAATCCCACTCTCTCGCTCCTGCTCTCTTTTATTGCATTAGGACAACAACGATTCATCTGTTACTTGCTGCGGTAGCTGAACCCCTTTATCCTTTGCATGACCTGTCATTCCACAGTAAATAGATGAAACCCACTAGCATGAGTAGGAGTTGTTTGAGCCCTGTTGTGCCTACTCATTCATGCTTGTTTGTCATGCCTGCTATTGCTTAGAGTTGAGTCCGGTCTGATTCATTGGGGGTGAATCAGAGGTGTGTGAACATGTCCTACTGTGTGTGAGCTAAGTGTGTGAACACGATTTGGTAAAGGTAGCGGTGAGAGGCCATGTAGGAGTACATGGTGGGTTGTCTCATTGCAGCCGTCCTCAGGAACTGAGTTCTGTGTTTGTGATCCATGATTCAGCTACTACCACGCATTGGGCCCGAAACCAATGGACCCTCTCGGCTTCTTAATCACCCTTGTCCTCTGTCCAGGAGTTGCAAGTAGTTTCTGGTGTTTGTAGTATGCTGGAGGCCGTGCGCAGCGCTGACCGTAGGGGTGGGCTGTGATGCGGTAGGCACGTGGCCGGGTAAACCGGGCGCCCGTTTGGTGTCACGGAACCCTGTACACATCGTTTGGGGCTGTGAGCGAAACTTCGGCCGGATCTCCTCATGGATGGAACCCGAATAGGCGATAAACCTGGACTAGAGACTTGAGTGTTTAGGTAGGCCGTGGCCGACACCCTCGTTGGGCTTACGCTTGAAGTTTGCCGAGTACATGTCGTGTAAACGGCGGTAAGTGGTGAGAGCGTGTGTGAAGGAGTACACCCCTACAGGGCTAACATCATCTATTCGAATAGCCGTGTCCGCGGTAAAGGACTTCTGGGTTGCCTGTACAGTTCATAGACAAGTGAAAGTGGATACTCTAAAATACGCAAGATAAGCGTGAGTGCTATGGATGGCGTACTCGTAGGGAGACGGGTGCGGATCCATAGTGGTGTATTGATATGGTGAATATGTGGACTCGTGTGCGCCACCTCAAAAGAGTTACTTGCAGTCGTAGTTTAGGATAGCCACCGAGTCAAAGCTGGCTTGCTGCAGTTAAACCCCACCACCCCCTTTGTTGATAATGATGCATATGTAGTTAGTTCTGATGTAAGTCTTGCTGGGTACATTTGTACTCACGTTTGCCTATTTTATGTTTTTGCAGAGAGACTTCAGTCTCACTAGTAATTCCGCGTGGACTTCGACGTTTAGCTTGTTACCTCAGCTACGATCTTGTGCCCTCGGCAGGATCTGGTAGATAGTCAGGCTTTCAAGCCTTTTTCATTTGTAGATGTCTGTACTCAGACATATTAGCTTCCGTTTGTGCTTTGACTTGTATGCTCTGAATGTTGGGTCATGAGACCCCTGTTTGTAATATCTCGCTCCTCGGAGCCTAATGAATAAATACTTGAGTCGTAGAGTCATGTTGTGATGCCATGTTGTATTTGCACATATCGAGCATATTGTGTGTATGTTATTGAAATGCTTGGTATGTGTGGGATCTGACTATCTAGTTGTTTATCTTTAGTAGCCTCCCTTACCGGGAAATGTCTCCTAGTGTTTCCACTGAGCCATGGTAGCTTGCTACTGCTCCGGAACACTTAGGCTGGCCGGCATGTGTCCTTCTTCGTTCCTGTGTCTGTCCCTTCGGGGAAATGTCACGCGTTGAGTACCGGAGTCCTGTTAGCCCGCTACAGCCCGGTTTACCAGAGTCCTGCTAGCCCAGTGCTACAGCCCGGAACTTATTCGCTGATGACCGACACGTTCGATGCTGGGTCATGGATGCCTGTCCCTGTAAGTCTGTGCCACTTTGGGTTTACGACTAGCCATGTCAGCCCGGGCTCCTTTTCATATGGATGCTAGCGACACTATCATATACGTGTGCCAAAAGGCGCAAACGGTCCCGGGCAAAGGTAAGGCGACACCCGTGGGAATACCGTGCGTGAGGCCGCAAAGTGATATGAGGTGTTACATGCTAGATCGATGTGGCATTGAGTCGGGGTCCTGACAAGGGGTCTCTGTGTCTCCTCCTGCGGCAGCGAGTGCGGCCTCAAGTTGGGCCTTGCACTCTTGCAACTCCTGGGACAATTGGGCATTCTTCTCTGTAAGATCCTACAAATTATATGATCCTTAAATCAGTTACTTTAACTACTTTAAGTCTCGGGGGCTACTGGCATATATAACCATTAAAATCTCTTACCCGTATGTCTTTTACATATTGCTCCGTGGCTCTGGTTAAACCATCTCGAGCAGCACGGAGGTGCGCGTCTCCCGCGTTAAAGGCATTCAACGCCTCTGGGGAGAAACACGCGTCACGTAGAACTGTCCGGCGACGCCTATGATTCATGGCGCTCTCCACCTCAGACCTGGTGGCGGACAGCCGGTCGGCATCCTCCACTGGAGGAGAATCCGGCTCGCGCCTTGCGCTCGCCTCCCCCTCCGGACCAGGTGTTGGAGCCTGGCGGGCGGAGGCTTGGTTGGCAACCTCTCCGGACACCGCCCGACGAGTGCTCTTTCTCCTGGAAAGGTCATGAGCGTTAATACGCCGCCTGGAAATCCTTTTCCTAAATAACAAGACGCAGGCTATACCGTTGCGGTGGCGTTTCGACCCGCGCTGCACTCCTCTTCCCCCTGCGGGGTCGGACTGACCCTTGTTGGTTAGCCGCCGTGGGCTCGGCTTCCTGCCTTGAAGGCACCTCCTGTGAGACACCATTATATACGGTGGTCAGAAATGCGCAAGGACGAAATGATGGTGTCAGGACTTCGGTCATATTCTCCTGGGAAGCCGGGGTTAGGCCGGGGTAGTCAGCCGTGATGGCGAATAAAGCATTGTCCATGCTGAGTTGGTGGAACACCCCGTCAATTAGCTCCACCTTTATGTCCGGATCCTCTTCGGAGGCCGGATCAAGGGATCTTCCCGGATCCTCGGGTTGTGGGGCCGGATTATGTATGCTCTCCACAGTCCGGCGCAGTTCCTGCGTCAAATCCATAAAGTAAGGTACTTAACTTTGAAAGCACGGGTCGAATAAATGAACGTCCGCTTACCCAGCTCCGAGGGTTATTCATTGAGAACCCATTCAATGGGCTCGTCTGGAGGAAGTCTTCCTTCTCCCCCTTATACAGGCCGGACAGAATCTTCATCAGATCTTCGGCCGACTCCGGCCCTTTGCGGCCATGACGGGTGGCATCATTTTCCCCATTGAAATCCCACATGGGGTGGCCCCTGTATTGCAGTGGCTGCACCCCCGGCATTATGCACGTGGCCATGACTCCAATCATGGTCAATCCAGAATGGGCTAGCAATCTTATCCGGCCATCAGATAATGGACGCCCTTGTCTTCCTCCAGTTGAGGGCTCCACGGGCGCCAGCTTAGGCGTTTCTTCAGAGGAGCCCCACTAAACTCCGGGAGGCCAATCCGAATTGGGTCCGGCAGTGGAGCGTCCTCTACATAGAACCATTCCGAAGGCCAGTCTTCGGACGCCTTCTTCGGGGTTCCGGATGGGTATCCGGTGCCGGCGATGCGCCATATTTCGGCACCGCCCACTTGATATATTGACCCCTCGTGAGAACGGGGTACTAGGCAGAATAGCCTCTTCCACAGTGCAAAATGGGGCTCGATGCCCAGGAATAGCTCGCAAAGAGCTATAAAACCCGCGATATGCAGAATAGAGGCGGGCGTGAGGTGATGGAGCTGGAGTCCGTAGAACTCCAGGAGCCCGCGGAGGAACGGATGTACAGGAAATCCGAACCCGCTTATCAGATAGGGGACGAAGCACACCCGCTCTCCTTTGGAGGGGCTAGGGGTGGCCTCCGCTTGCTTCCCACCTTTGTAGGTGGCCAGCCGGCTCGAACCGGGACCATAAAGGTCGGAGGAAGATATCCCTCCACTTGAAGCTTCACCAGCTCGTTGTGCGGAACCGAGCATCTCCTCCAATCTCCTGGCAGAGGGCTGGGAGCGCGAGAGGAGGAGCCGCGTCGATGGTCCATGATGGAATGGGTTTTAGGTCAGAAGCGCTCCGGTGAGTACTCGCAGAGGGAAGATGGTGTGATTTGGATCTGGATTCTTATCTCTCTTATAGGCAGATTATTTGCGCAGCTAGGGGTAAAACATAAAAGATACCCAGGCTTTTCGCATTCGTGCGACGCGTGGAAGAGGGCCATTATTGGGCGTGGAAGCCAAGGAGCGCAACATTTGTGAGGGGGCCGGACACTATTCGGCAAACACATGGAATTTGGAGGAGAACCCTCCTTGCAACGCCGAAGAATATATATGCGCTGGACTCGTCGTCATTGAAGCCTGGTTCGGGGGCTATTGAGGGAGTCCTGGACTATGGGGTGTCCGGATAGCCGGACTATCATCATCGGCCGGACTCCAAGACTATGAAGATACAAGATTGAAGACTTCGTCTCGTGTCCGGATGGGACTTTCCTTGGAGTGGAAGGCAAGCTTGGCGATACGGATATGTAAATCTCCTACCATTGTAACCGACTCTGTGTAACCCTAGCCCTCTCCGGTGTTTATATAAACCGGAGGGTTTTAGTCCGTAGGACAGACAACCATTACAACAATCATACCACAGGCTAGCTTCTAGGGTTTAGCCTCCTTGATCTCGTGGTAGATCCACTCTTGTACTACCCATATCATCAATATCAATCAAGCAGGAGTAGGGTTTTGCCTCCATCGAGAGGGCCCGAACCTGGGTAAAAACATCGTGTCCCTTGTCTCCTGTTACCATCTGCCTAGACGCACAGTTCGGGACCCCCTACCCAAGATCCGCCGGTTTTGACACCGACAACCGTCGTCCGTTTTTCTTGGTCGACGGCATGCTCGACATCAGCGCGCCTATCGCCATTTCGGTCGTCTACATCAGAGCGGGGGCGTCCCCACTGCTGCACTACTTTGCCAAGCTGTGGGAGAACGGCCCGCCGGGGGAGCCCAAAGGCACGACCGACGCTGTCAAGGTGGAAATGGAGGTGACAAGCAGCAAGGATCCCGGCGACGTCGACGTGCAGGAGCTGACCTTCTTGACAGTTCCGCCCAAGCTACTGGCCGGGGCTAAGATTGTGTCCCTCCACATTCAGATTGACAAGCTCACGTCCTAAATGTTTCGACAGTGCCTTCTGTTTATCTTAGTAATATGCTAATATAGGGATTACCTTGGTCAACTTTAGCTTAAGAAATGGTGGGTTTTGGTGGCGATGCAGCAATTACTTCGACATCAGATCAGTAATTTCCAATAGTCGAACGAATATTTTGTGTCTATTGGATATAAAGTTCCTTTGGGTAAGAAGTACTACTTGTCACCAAAATGTATAAAAGGAGATGTATGTAGACGTATTTTAGTTCTAGATACGCCCATTTTTATCCATTTTGATGACAAGCACTCCCTCCGTTCCACAATACATGCCCTCCATTTGTCAAAATATAGATGTATCTAGACATGTTTTAGTATATAGGTACATCCATGATAGAGCCAATCGGATGGTTGAGAACACTACAATTCGTAGCTACAGATGCGTGTGTGACTCCCAGATGCAGAGGCCGGGGGTCATCATCCTCCTTTTCGAGAAAAAACAGACACATGGGTGAGAGGATGAGTGCGTGCGTGCGTGCACCTCTTCTCTTCCTGTATAACATACTACTAAACTCAGAGTACAAGTTTTTGTGGGTGGCACGATGGTGCGTGCGAGAAGTCCCGAGAGATTGGTTTAATGCGTCTGAAAAAAGGACTAGCCTAGAGCTCGCCACACGGCTATTCCTGTCGAACGCCCCATTAACCGTAAGATATGTATACGACGGTGCCAGTTATTGCATGTACACAGCAGTACTCCCTCCTTTCCGGTTTATGGTGAGTGGTGGAATATTTTTTGTAGTTTGCAA
Organism: Triticum aestivum; assembly: GCF_018294505.1. Taxonomy (NCBI): domain Eukaryota; kingdom Viridiplantae; phylum Streptophyta; class Magnoliopsida; order Poales; family Poaceae; genus Triticum; species Triticum aestivum. Next base: position 419,598,910 of record NC_057813.1, on the reverse strand, counting down.
AAGCACCTAATTAATGTTCTTGTTTTTCTCAAAAAATTATGTTTATCAATGCATTAATTGCAATGCATGCATGCATAAAGTACATGCATTGGTCAATTTTCTCTTAATACTTGCATGCAATGATTTAATGCAGCTTGGAATCTGAACATGTGTTGGGGAACAACCAAATTGAGCCTTATAAAATGGAAAAACAAAAATTTTGAGATATGCCCTATAAAACCGGAAAGGAGGGAGTAGAAAAAGAAGTACTCCATCCGGGAATAGTGCCGCACTTCGAAACTAGAACCGTCAATAAATTTTGAGCTTGCGCCTCGTCACATTCCAAATTACTCCATGCTATATTGAATTGCAAACCTATTCACACCGATCACAACCTAAACGGTTTCCCACTTAGGAGCGTATTAGAACCACGCTATATTGAATTCCAAACCTGTTCACACCGATCACAACCAAAACGGTTTCCCACTTAGGAGCGTATTAGTACTCGGTTATAAATACTAGTATGCCAAGATGACTGCACAATCCTCCTCAACTCCTCATCCACAAAAACAAACAAGTCATTCAGCATCCTTCCCTTGCGTCTGCCATGGCCAGCGTGAGTTCTGGGTCGAGAGATTGCCACCAGCGAGAGGCGAGCATGGAAGCGGAAGCACGAGAGATGTCCCGCCTCGCTGCGAGAGCAACCGACATGTCCCGCCGCGCGGAAGTAGCAGCACAGAGGTCCCGCCGCGCAGCTGAAGTAGCACGGAGGTCCCGCGCGCCGTCGATGCAGCAGACTGGTCCGGCCGTGCCGCGGAAGCAGCAGAAATGTCCTGTCGCACCACGAATGCAGCAGAGATGTCCCGCCACACCGCGGCGGCCTGAGAAATTTCTCGCGGGCAGGTGACGACTGTTACAGGCGCATGCATGCGATCGTCCATAGCCAGATGGATTAGATCTCCGGCTTGGCAAGGTTGTAGGACGACGTGAAAGCCTCATTTGAACAGTCTACCAGCGTCATCCAACAACTAAGGGAGGGCAATGAGAGGCTCCGGGATCATCCGAAGTGCAGACCAGCAGAAGGAGACCATTGCCTTGTTGAAGAGGACCGGCGTCATCGTCAAGAAACTTATGGACGAGAATGACATGCTCTGCAATGAGCGCCAAAGGCTGGTGGAGGAATCCGTGGATGTTCTCAAGCAGCGTCTTGAGGACACGAAAGAGCTCATCGCCGCTCGCCGCGGAGACTAGTTCCCACGGCCTGCAGCAACGCATCAAGAAAGTAGAGATCAGCGAGCCAGATCCTTGTCTTCCTTCTTGTTTTTCCCTTGTGTATTTCGGGCGTGGCCGCATGTTGCTTTTTTAATTATCTTTCTAATTATGTAAGACAATTAATCATCGTTATCTTTCTGTAGATGATCAATGTTGCGAGGTTGGAATGAAGAAAACTCTTGCTGTGGCGACCCTGGCGTTGCTGTTCTTCTAGTTGCTGCTGGGCTTCCTTCAGTTTCCTGGTTTCTTTTGATGTAATAATCGGTTTAGGATGTGGACTGTGTCGTCGGTTATGAAATGTTGGGTTCTAGCACAGATGTTTGGCCTTTGTTGGCCTCTTGGGATCTTGCAATTTCAAGCTGGTAGCTTTTAGTCCTTCGTGTTAGGCTAGAGTTGTGCTGAACTTCTTGTGAATTGTGGTGGTTTTCAGTAATGAAAATCAGAAGGGGCAAGCCCTTCTTTGATAAAAAAAATAATCGTCCTTATATATTCATCAGTCTTGCTATAAGTCGCAGTAGATGCTATATAGGTCCGTCAGATCTTACATCAAGATCCGTGCTTTCAGATTTTCTTTTTTCTCTCTTAAATCTCAGTCGAGTGAGACATAGCCACGCCATTAGAAAGAGGCTCAGGCGCCATTAATGGAGACCTCGGGAGAGAGGTGGACGGCAGATGGAGGTCAAAAGGCTCTCCTCTCGATAAGCACGCGCAGGGGTCTGATCGCACGCCTCTCGTACTCAAATAGCTACCCTGCATGGTGCCTCCTAGCTAATAAAAAATGGGGATGCATGGAGCCACGTAAATGGTACTAGTAAGTAGAATGCCCACGGTTTCAATAATACTTGTGTTTCCGATTGTAACGTGACAACACTTGTTCCAAAATGACTTTGCTAATTGTTAATGTTTGCGCCTACGCAAATCGGACTGCAAATTTACGATAGCATGTTGGTGCCATGTCATGGCACCAAGCCGAGTTTCATTATTTTCATGTGTGTTTTGGATTTACAGGAATTAAAAAACTAAGTTTCTCAATGTTTCCAACCCAGTCACGACACCCAGAATTTTGAATTTCATTCCCATTTCTTGCATGGAACCTAGAAATTTATCCGAGGACACACATGTGACTTTTCAACCAACTTTGGTGCACTGGAACATGTGCTTGTATTTCAAATTTGAATTATGCACACAAAGGTGACACGTTCCCTCCCAAAACCACGAGCCTTCTTGAGAGAAGCTCTGATTTGCAAGAAGCTTATACCAAAATTTGTTCCTATTCGGCCAATTTTTTTACCACGACATGGTACTACCATGACATGACACCATGCCAAGTTTCATGATTTTAAAACCAAGTTTCTCAATGTTCTCGACCGAGCCACGATGCCCAGATGTTTGAATCTTATTCTCATTTTTTGCATGGGACCTACTCCCTCCTTCCATCTATATAGGGCCTAATGTGTTTTTCAAGACAACCTTTGACTATTGACAAGATTAATAGCACATGAGATGTATACTATGAAAATTATATTATTGAAAGCTCCTTTGACATACAAATTTGAAGGTATGCTTTGTGTAAGTTGCATGTCATATATTATTGCTCTAACATTTGGTCAAAGTTAGCCTCGAAAAATGCATTAGGATCTATACAGATGGAAGGAGGGAGTAGAAATTCACCCGAGGACACAAATGTGATTTTTCAACCAACTTTGGTGCACTGGAGCACGTGCTTGTAGTTCAAATTTGAATTATGAACATTAAATGACCAAAAACTCAATTAATGTGTAAATAAGGCCAAACGAAGCCGGAATAATTCCAAAATTTAACATGGCACTCATGTAGTTCTATGTTGCCTTTGTAAATAAACTCAAGGGGGACAACATATATCGTTTCGCACTCAAAGGTAGCACGTTCCCTCTCAGAACCACGAGTCTTCTTGAGAGAAGCTTCAGTTTGCAAGAAGCTTATACCAAAATCTGTTCCTATTCGGCCATTTTTTTACCACAACATGGTAGTACCATGACATGACATCCATGCCAAGTTTCATGATTTTCAGATGTGTTTTGGATTTACAAGAATTTTAAAACCAAGTTTCTCAATGTTCTCGGCCGAGCCACGATGCCCAGATGTTTTAATTTTATTCTCATTTCTTGCATGGGACCTAGAAATTCACCCGAGGACACAAATGTGATTTTTCAACCAACTTTGGTGCACGATAGCATGTGCTTGTAATTCAAATTTGACTTATGCACACTAAATGACCAGAAACTCAATTAATGTACAAAAAACGACAAACGAACCCGGAATAATTCCAAAATTTAACAGGGCACTAATGTAGTTCTATGTTACCTTTGTTAAGAAACTCAAGGGCGGGGGGGGCAGCGTATATCGTTTCACACTCAAAGGTGGCACGTTCCCTCTTAGAACCACGAGCTTCCAAATCGGCCCAATTTTTTACCACAACATGTTAGTGCCATGACATGACACCATGCCAAGTTTCATGATTTCCAGCCGAGTGTTGGATTTACATGAATTTAAAATCTAAGTTTCTCAATGTTCTCGGTAGAGTCATGACGCCCAGATGTTTGAATTTCAGTCTCATTTCTTCCATGGGACCTAGAAATTCAACCAAGGACACACATGTGATTTTTCAACCCACTTTGGTGCACCGGAGCATGTGCATGCAATTCATATTTAGATTATGCACATTAAAAGTCCAGAAACTCAATTAATGTATAAAAAGGCCAAATGAACCCGAAATAATTCCAAAATTTAACAGGGCACTCATATAGTTCTATGTTGCCTCTGTAAATAAAATCAGGTGGGAGGCAGCGTATACCGTTTCGCACACAAAGGTGACACATTCCCTCTCGGAACCACGAGGCTTGTTGAGAGAATCTCCGGTTTTGCAAGAGGCATATACCAAAACTTGTCCCAATTCAGCCAAAAATTATACGTATGAAAACAGGGTTTAGATTATCCCGAACATCTCGCTACCTAGACTAATAATGTACTATGATTTGAATTCAACATAAAATGGATACAAATATTTGAATTGGAGAGCGTATGGTACATGTAGTTCATAGTGAAATATGATTACTGCTATATGCATGTCTTTTTGTTATCAAGACAATATTTAAATTATTGTATAACTTGACAACAATCGTATTCAAATAAGGAAAATTGCTTCAAATTTAGTCCATATGGTAGACGACAATATATATATTCACATGGTGGAGTAAAATGTTCATATATGATGGAAGATAAAATGTACGACTACATCGATTATAAACTGCAAGGTCACCTAATGATATATTCAAATTCAACATAATGTGGATTCAAAAATTGAAATTCGAGATCATGGCATCTGTAATCATATAAAAAGGGACATTACTCTTTCTTTGGTGGGAATTGATTTGTTTTTTGTGGATGAGGAGTTGAGGAGCTGCCCCGACGTTCGCCTCGTCTATCACGCCACCTCAATGCCCACAGCGCCGTCTTGACCTGCCCCACCGGAACCGCAGCAACCTCACCAATTCCTCCGATGAAGCCGAGGCCAACTCGGCGCCACCAAGGAGGTTCTGCACTCACCGCTGCATTTTATCTTTTATTCGATCTCACGGGGCTGCTGGTGCTCGATACCAAGCAGACATGGCGTCACCATCGACGGCGCCGTCGCTGACCACATCATCCACGGTGTCTCTCCCCCATGCCGTTGCTTCCTCATCGGCGACTTCCACAACGGCACTAGCTGCAGTTGCTCCGGCTCTCGCTCGCGCTGCGGCTCCGTTCTTGCAGTCGGTCGCGCTGCTACACTGCTCCTGCTTTCATTCGTGTTGTTGCTCTGCTCTTGCTCTCGCTTGCGCTGCTGCTGCTGCTGCTGCATGACCTACGGCAGCTACAGGATTTGCTGCTTTAGCACTCGCTCGCAGTGCTACCGCACAACTTGCTCTCTGCTAGTGTGTTCCCAGCTCGAGCGTCTGCTGATTTAGATCACTGCTTCTCTGCTACTAGTGCTCGAATGCCCTAAACATCTATTGCAATGCTCTATTACTAGTTCAATTAGTTTCGACAGTAAAATTCAGTTTCGACTGTGAAGTTCATTTTCTTCAGTTAAGTTCAGAGTGAACAGTACTTACAGCATCTATCAGAGTGGCCGTGGCGCGGCTGATGCGTTTTACATCTAGCACTTTTTGGTGATGTATTTTACATCATCTATTGCAGATGATATTAGGGTCCCACTTCAAATTAACGTTGTTTGTCTTGTCATGCTTCAGCCTCGTCGCCGTACACCTTAGCGGAGCTGCTCCAACGACGGAACCGTCCATCACAACGGAGCAGTACCCTCGGCGCCGTTTCCAGAGGCCTCGGATCTTCTTCCCCGCCTCCGACAGTCACACCTGTATCATCACCATCCTCCACGTCCAACCCAATGATGCTGAGCTCCACAAGGCTATGCCAAAGAGGTTGTACACTCGTCGCATCACTTTGTTTCTCCATTCCTCTTTTCTTCCAATTCATGTGAGCCAAACACCCAGGTTGACTGAAATCCTATGTTTCCAAATGCTCTGTTTTGCACGTGCATTCCTATCCTATTCCTGTGTTTTTCCTGTCCCTGTGTTTATAGAATCCTCCAGTTCTAAGGAGCCCATATAGATTTACTTCATTTTCAGATTGGAGTCAAAGAAAAATCTGTGTGTTATGTCCTGCTCCTGCCGTGCCGTCATCCACCCCACCTGAGGTGCACCATCGACAGAAGCGTTCACTGCAGCAGAGATTCCGCCTACAGACTTTCTTTGGCCGCTTCAGATCATCTTCCCCGTTGCCGGCAGCCACGCCAACTGCATTACCATCATCGACTGATCAGATGAACCTGAGGACTACACAGTTCCGGAAGAGAGGTCGCAGTCTTTCGTGTTTGCTTACGTTATACATCGGTTATTATTACCTGCTATTTTATCGTTCAATCTTGAGTTTAGAATTGCCCATGGGTCTCATATCGAGCCAGCAATGAATAGTATCTGTCTACTATCTGGTTCATCTGGGGTCTTCTATGTGGTTCATGTTGGGTGGGCAACAAACAACAGATGATCCATTGTCTATATTTTTAAACTGAAGCTATAATCTACCTGCTATCATTAATTTCGGATCCATCCACTCGTTTGCTACCATCAGTCTTGATTTTTGCATGCACCCCTTAGGCCTTACAAAATCTTACTATTTTTTATTATGCATGTCAGATATTGTACACAATCGTACTGAACATGTAGATAAAAAGAGAAGACCATTGCGTGCGAATATAATGTCATGCAGATGCTGCTCCATGGTGGGCGAAGTGCCCCCCCTCTCCTGCATTTCCAGATTGTATTCTAGAGGAAGATAACTGTTCAGATGGAGATTCAGAAGGAGCTGACCAGGCCTGTTTACCACCTGAGGTGTTTGCTCTAACCTGGCATGCTGATGTTGGTCATATCATGCATATGGCGCCGTGCATTGCTTACATTATACATCTTATATGTCATCAGATTAGTTTAGATTTGCTTTATGTGAATGCCACCTGTTTGGTTTCTATATCATACTCCCACCATTCCTAAATATTTGTCTTTTTAGAGATTTTAACAAGTGACTAGATACGGAACAAAATGAGTGAATCTACACTCTAAAATATGTTTATATACATCCGTATGTGGTAGTCCATTTGAAATCTCTAAAAAGACAAATATTTAGGAATGGAGGGAGTATATGGGAATTATGCAATGCCATCTTCTTTAGCCAGGCATCATATACGTGAATCATGCAATGCCATCCTGTTTAGCCAGTCATCATATATGTGAATTGTATCGTGCCATATTTTTTTTCCATAATGTATTCCATTTGTCAACAATGTTTATACATTCATCTACTCTTCCTGTGCATCAGCCATTTGAGTCGGTCATGGGAAAATCTGGAGTGAAAAGAAGGTCTTCTGAGCAGTCAGTGCTACCCGTCGATGCAGATTTCTTGCTGGTTCCAAATATCTCCTCAGAGGAGTATTCAGAGAGAGATGACCAGTCGTATCCCCCCGAGGTGCATGCTCTAACTTGGCTGGGTTATATTGCTAATATCATGCATATGGTGTCTTGCATTGCCATGCCATCTGCTTAGATTAGAGATGCTTTGTGTGAATGCCTCCTATTTGCTTTCTATATCAGATATGTGAATTATGCAATGCCATGTTTTTCAGCCAGTTATCATATATGTGAATTATGCACCGCCATGGAGCCATGCATCATATATGTGAATTATCTCATGCCATCTTTTTTTCATTACGTATTCCATTTGTCGACAATCTATGTATATTGAACTACTCTTCATGTGTATCAGCCATTTGATCCGATTATGGAAAAATCTGGAGTGAAAACAAGGTCTTCAGAGCAGGCAATGGTACCTGTTGAAGCATATATCTCAATGGTTACAGGGAGCTCCTCAGAGGAGGATTCCGAGACAGATGACCAGTCCTATATCCCACCTGAGGTGTATGCTCTAAGTTGCAATGTTTATATTTCTCATATGATGCATATGGTGTCTTGCATTGCTTAGTTTAGACATCATATGCACAATATTGAATTCTATCTGCTTAGTTTAGAGATCATACATGTGAGTGCCAGCTGCTTAGTATATCAATCAATTATGTCAATTATATCATGCCATCCTGTATACTTAGACAACATGTATGTGAATTATTTCATCCCAACATATTTTAGAAAGACATCATATAGTTTTGTCATGTCATCCTATTTAGGTACTCATCATATGTGGAATTATGCCATTATATCCTATTAAGTTATCCATCATATATCTGAAACTATGTCATGCTATCCTGTTTAGTTAGGCATCATATATGTGAAATTGTGACATGCTGTCCTGTTTGGTTAGACAACATATATGTGAATTACCACATCTGTCTATCATACAATGTCTGTACGTTCAATTTCTTTTCTTTTTTATCAGCCATTTGAATTGGAGAGGGTGATGGCAGTATCTAAGGGAGCAAAAACCACCACACATAATCGAGACTCTTCCAAAGTGGACACTTACACTGTTGGGCGGAGAACCAGCTATAACCCATCTGACTGCAACCCCAGCGGATAGTAACCCACTTATAGTTGACAAAGCACCATGTCCACCACAGAGTACCCCCACACGAGCAGTTTCTAAAGCTACTGCAGTGCCCAAAGCACGAAGACCACCACAGCTAACCCAAACTCCACGTTTAAAGCAGAAGAGCAACTGTTCTCAGGTCAGATTCCGTAGCTATGGTCCATACTCCTTTGCTGTTGCATCACTGTATTTACTCATACCAACTACTTTCGAATTTGAAGGATCCAATTGAAACTCCAATGGCGCAACAGGTATGTTTTAAACCTATTTCCTTAACTGGATTGCTGTTCTAACTTCTTGCTCTATGTTGATTTCAGTTTAAGTTGTATAAACGATTATGTTCTCATGTGATGCACATTACAAGTGCTGCCAATGTTGTGTAGTTTCTCACACTTATATTCTGTCTATGCTGCTGTGTCTTAAAAATATATGAGTTGAACCGTGTCTCTATCTTGATTAGGGAACATAAACTAGAATGATATGGACAATACAGTGACCATAGTACATAGATATATGTTTGTTTCATGCTTTTATCCTGTCCACCTTACTACTGAACCGGTTTACCAAAATGAGTTTGGTATACTACAAGATAAACCTGTGATGTGTCTGCTTGTTTCTCTTGTAGTATGCAAACAGAATATTGGAGAAGAGTACCCCACTATGCAATGGTAGAGAAAGTAATGCGGATAAGGTTCAAGATAGTGAGACAACCCTGTTGGTCTCCAAGAAAGGTGATAAAAACGATCTTGTAGATAGTGAGAAAACCCCACAGTCCTACGTTGATGTAGTGTTTGAGTTACTGGCCAGTACCGCTGGCACAAGCTCTTCGAACTTGCTGCCTGAATCAATACGGCATCTTCAGTCTCAGCTACAAGCTGAAAGGCATCAGTCAGCTGTGCTGCGGCAAGAAGCCGAAGGACTGAGGAAGTCCCTACCGAATTCAGATGCATACTTTCTTGTGCAACAACAAGCGCTGGAGGATTTAAGCGCCAAACAAGAGAAAGTTAATAAGCTTGCTAAGCATCTTGCCAGCATTATGGGTACACAGGATATTGTTTCTTGAACTATTCTGAAGTGGTTTCAGTTCTAGACTTGTTTTGCTGCGGTGTTTATATGCTGCTGTGTTCCCTATATTTGCACTGGTGGCGAACTTTGATGCCCAGCGGATGTAATATGTGTAAGAGCCATGATAGCCTAGCATAAGTTGCTTGCTTATTTATTTCCTTGTTGTCTTGTTTATTTGTTTGATTGTAGTCAGTGCAGTTCTTTTTCTGCGGTTTGCTAGTGGCTGCAATAACCTATTTTTTAAAACTAGGCCACAATAACGATGGGCTAATATTTACTATAGTGACACTGGGCCTCTTACGGGCCGTAGAAACAGTGGGCCTTCTACGGGCCCTAGAAACAGTAGGCCTTCTACGGGCCGTAGAAACATTGGGCCTTCTACGGGCCGTAGAAACAATGGGCCTTCTACGGGCCATATCATCAATGGGCCTTATACGGGCCGTATGATCGATTGGCCAAACATGGGCCAATAACAGACCGCATTATGGCTGTAAACGTGCTAGAGTTGGAATCGTCCGTAATGGGCCGACCATAACGGGCCATCGTTAATAGGCCGTATTGGATGGCGCTATGAAAACGGCCCAATGTATTAACGGACCACAAACGGGTCGATTGTAACCACGGGCTGAATTTGGCCCACAAGAAGAAAATGACAGTAATGGGCCGTAAGTAAACGAATGCTGGAAATGAGCCCAAGAATAAATGGGCACTGAGAAGGCCGAAAGATAACATGGGCTGGAAAAGGCCCAACTGAATAACGGGCCCTTAATGGGTATAAAGTGATACACTGTTCATCACGGGCCAGTTTCACCATGGGCCGGTAATGGGTGTAAAGTGATACACTGTTCATTGCGGGCTAGTTTCACCACGGGCCGTTAATAGGCCAAGAGTTACATAGGGCCTCATATGGGCCGAAAGACGTCATGGGCCACACATGGGCTAAAAGTGAAACCGGACTGGAATCATATTGGATGGCCCAAATGACGCTACTAGGCCTAATTCGGATAGGGCGTAATGGGCCTTGGGTTAGCGGGTTGTAAATGGGCTATATGCGAACAGGCCGTTAACAGGCTTTCCATGGGCCGGCCCGCCACCTTTTGACCAAGTCAAACGGGTGGGCCTTTTCATAGGAATGGGCCTCTGTTGGGCCGTGCCACGTGTGGATGTATCATAGGCGCCTTCTGTCCAATGAGTGGATGACATCTATCCCAACGATGAGCCGAAACATGTTTCCTCTAGCCAATGATGATTTTACACGTGGAAAATCCCCATTGGTCGGGGCTGTTAACGGGTTATCGGATCCAAAAACCGACCCGATAGCTTAACGACGTTCCGTTACGGTGGATGCCATGTGTCAGTCACCCTTGACGAAAGCACTTCTGTGATGCGCGATTTATCGTCATGGAAGTGGACACTTCCGTGATGATAATTTTGGTAATGTCATGGAACACTTCTACGACAGCACAAGTATGACTATCTTGATTCTGTCATAAAATCGTCATGGATGTACATGCATGACAAAAAACACGACCTACTGTGACAAACACGTATCATCACGGAAGTGTATTTTTTTGTAGTGTTCCCCGAGGTATTTCATTGAAAAATTCTTATTCAAGTATCCTTTTATGCTATCTAGAAATTCTATATCCTTTCCAATCAATAATATGTCATCCACATATAATACCAGAAATGCTACATAGCTCCCACTCACTTTCTGGTAAATACAGGCTTCACCGTAAGTCTGTATAAAACCATATGCTTTGATCACTTCATCAAAGCATATATTCCAACTCCGAGATGCTTGCACCAGTACATAGATGGATCGCTGGAGCTTGCACACTTTGTTAGCATCTTTAGGATCGACAAAACCTTCTGGTTGCATCATATAAAACTCTTCTTTAAGAAATCCAGTGAGGAATGCGGTTTTCACGTCCATTTGCCATATTTCACAATCATAAAGTGCAGCAATTGCTAACATGATTCAGACAGACTTAAGCATCGCTACTGGTGAGAAAGTCTCATCATAGTCAACTCCTTGAACTTGTCGAAAACCTTTTGCGACAAGTCGATCTTTGGAGATAGTAACATTACCATCATCGTCAGCCTTCTTCTTGAAGATCCATTTATTCTCTATGGCTTGCTGATCATCGGGCAAATCCAACAAAGTCCACACTTTGTTCTCATACATGGATCCTACCTTAGATTTCATGGCCTCAAGCCATTTGTCGGAATATGGGCTCATCATAGCTTCTTCATAGTTCATAGGTTTGCCTTGGTCTACTAACATGTCTTTCAGAACAGGATTACCGTACCACTATGGTGTGGACCGTGCCCTGGTCGACCTATGAGGTTCTATAGTCACTTGATCTGAAGTTTCATGATCATTATCATTTGCTTCCTCTCTGATTGGTGTAGGCATCACGGGAACAACTTTCTGTGATATGCTACTCTCCAATTCGAGAGAAGGTACAATTACCGCATCAAGTTCTACTTTCCTCCCACTCACTTCTTTCGAGAGAAACTCCTTCTCTAGAAAGGACCCAAACTTAGCTACAAAGATCTTGCCTTCGGGTCTATGGTAGAAGGTGTACCCAATAGTTTCTTTCGGGTATCCTATCAAGACGCACTTCCTTGATTTGGGTTTGAGCATATCTCGCCGCAGCCTTTTAACATAAGCATCGCATCCCCAAACTTTAAGAAATGACAACTTAGTTTTCTTGCCAAACCGCAGTTAATACGGTGTCATCTCAACGGATTTAGATGTTGTCCTATTAAACGTGAATGTAGCTGTCTCTAATGCATAACCCCAAAATGATAGTGGTAAATCGGTAAGAGACATCATAGAACGCACCATATCTAATAAAGTATGGTTACGACGTTCGGACACACCATTACGCCGTGGTGTTCCAGGTGGCATGAGTTGTGAAAAAATTCCACATTGTTTTAAATGAAGGCCAAACTTGTAACTCAAATATTTGCCTCTGCAATCGGATCATAGAGACTTTATTTTCTTGTTACGATGATTCTCCACTTCACTCTGAAATTCTTTGAACTTTTCAAATGTTTCAGACTTGTGTTCCATCAAGTAGATATACCCATACCTACTCAAATCACCTGTGAAGGTGAGAAAATAACGATACCCGCCGTGTGCTTCAACACTCATCGGATCACATACATCTGTATGTATGATTTCCAATAATTCATTAGCTCGCTCCATTGTTCTGAAGAACAGAGTTTTAGTCATCTTGCCGATGAGGCATGGTTCGCAAGTATCAAATGATTCACAATCAATTGATTCCAAAAGTCCATCTGCATAGAGTTTCTTCATGTGCTTTACACCAATATGACCAAAACGACAGTGCCACAAATATGTTGCACTGTCATTATCAAGTTTGCATCTTTTGGCATCAATATTATGAATATGTGTATCACTACAATCAAGATTTAACAAGAATACACCACTCTTCAAGGGTGCATGACCGTAAAATATATTATTCATATAAATAGAACAACCATTATTCTTTGACTTAAATGAACAACCATCTCGCAATAAACAAGATCAGATATAATGTTCATGCTCAACACTGGCACCAAATAACAATTATTGAGGTCTAAAACTAATCCCGAAGGTAGATGTAGAGGTATCATGCCGACGGCGATCACATCGACCTTGGAACCATTTCTGACGTGCATCGTCACCTCGTCCTTAGAAAATCTTCATTTATTCCACAACTCCTGTTTTGAGTTACAAATATGCGCAACCGAACAAGTATCAAATACCCACGCGCTGCTACGAGCATTAGTAAGGAACACATCAATAACATGTATATTCAATATACCTTTGTTCACTTTGCAATTCTTCTTATCCGCCAAATACTTGGGGTAGTTCCGTTTCCAGTGGCCACTCCCTTTGCAGTAGAAGCACTCAGTTTTAGGCTTAGGTCTAGCTTTGGGTTTATTCTCGGGAGGGCAAATTGCTTGTCGTTCTTCTTGAAGTTCCCTTTCTTCCCTTTGCCATTTTTCTTGAAACTAGTGGTCTTGTTAACCATCAACACTTGATGCTCCTTGATAATCCACAAGTATAGGGGATCGTAACACTTTTCAAGGGTAGAGTATTCAACCCAAGTTTATTGATTCGACACAAGGGGAGCCAAACAATATTCTCAAGTATTAGCAGTTGAGTTGTCAATTCAACCACACCTGAAAGACTTAATATCTGCAGCAAAGTATTTAGTAGCAAAGTAGTATGGAAGTGAAAGTGCAACAAATCCCCGGGTGGTTTTGGTAACTAATAACAACATATATATCATTGAACTAATAGTTACTTGAGAATCATTTCAGAGAGTTCAGTGATATGGGTATGGCAAGGACTGAAGAAGTGGACCCCCCAAAATGCTAAGGCAAGCATTGGCAAAAGCTCAAGACTCCATTTTTGGTTTAGTGATCCAAGATCACATTGAGTCCATAGGAAAAGCCAATACTATTAAAAGGGGATGAGGTTATGATGATGATCTGGTTGCTCAAGTGCTTAGTGATACATCTCCTAAACTATCAGCAACTTTCACTGCCATAGACACTCATAAGTAGTCTCGGTCCCACCGATATTCCAAACTCAGTCACACCAAGATGAACCACCTCAGCCATAAGCCAAACCCTAGTAAACTCGGATTTTCCGATTCTGAACTCGGTCTCACCGAAACATGAGTTGCCAAGGTTCTGTAACCTTCTGTCATCAAATCGGTGTCACCGAGATGATGAAGTCGGTCCCACCGAAACTGGCATGCTAGTGTCATTGCACGAATCGGACTAACCGAGATTGTATATTCGGTCCCACCGAAAATCCCAACGTTCACATTATTTGAACTATCGGTCTCACCGAGTTGTCCACTTCGGTACCACCGAGATTGCTCAAATGTGTGTAACGGTTGGATTTTGTGTGGAGGCTATTTATACCCCTCCACCCCCTCTTCATTCGTGGAGAGAGCCATCAGAAAGAACTACCACTCCTACCTTACATTTCTGAGAAGAGAACTACCTACCCTTGTGTTGAGATCAAGTTGCTCCACTCCCACCATATGAAGCTTGATCTCTAGCCTTCCCAAGTTGCTTTCCACTCAATCCTTTCTTCCACCACAGCCAAATCAGTGAGGAGAGTTGAGTGTTGGGGAGATTATCATTTGAAGCACAAGAGCAAGGAGTTCATCATCATCTACAACATCTATTACCTTTTGGAGGGTGGTGCCTCCTAGATTGGTTAGGTGTCGCTTGGGAGCCTCCGTCGTCGAGATGTGGAGTTGAACCAAGAAGTTTGTAAGGGCAAGGAGATCGCCTACTTCGTGAAGATCTACCCCGAGTAAGGCTAGCCCTCCGTGGGCGTAGGCCATGATGGAATAGACAAGGTTGCTTCTTCGTGGACCCTTCGTGGGTGGAGCCCTCCGTGGACTCGCGCAGCCGTTACCCTCCGTGGGTTGAAGTCTCCATCAACGTGGAAGTACGATAGCACCACCTATCGGAACCACGAGAAAAATCACCGCGTCTCCAAAATTGCGTTTGCTCTTCTCCACCTCTGTTTACTACATGTGCAATTTACTTTCCGCTGCCTATACTCTAGAATTGCATGTGTAGGGTGATGCTTGACTTGATCATAATTGTGAATCTGCCAAAAACTGTTCTTTGTCAAAAGGCAGAATTTTTATATTGACAAGTAGTCTAATCACCCCCCTCTAGACATACTTTCGATCCTACAAGTGGTATCAGAGCTTTGGTCTCCATTGTATTGGTTTCCATTGCATTGGACTCCATAAGCTTGGTTTCACAACCTAGGAGAGTATGGCGTCTAGTGAGGGTAATTTTCGTAGAGGTCCTTACTTTGATGGTACAAATTTTGCTAGTTGGAAGCATAAAATGAAAATGCATATTCTTGGTCATAACCCAGCCGCATGGGGCATTATTTGTGTTGGTATGCAAGGTGAATTCTTCGAGGAAGGAAAAGTTCCGGATCGCGAAGCTACACCGGAAGAATTGCGGATGTTGCAAAACAATGCTCAAGCTTGTGACATTCTCTTCAATGCCTTGTGTCCCGAGGAGTTCAACAAAATCAGCCGTCTTGAGAATGCAAAAGAGATTTGGGATACTTTGGTTGAAATGCACGAAGGTACCGAGTCCGTGAAGGAATCAAAGCTAGATATTCTTCAAGGTCAACTTGACAAGTTCAAGATGAAGGATGGTGAAGGAGTCGCTGAAATGTACTCTAGGCTTGCTCTCATCACAAATGAGATTGCCGGCTTAGGAAGCGAAGAAATGACCGACCGATTCATCATCAAGAAGATTCTCAGAGCTTTGGATGGAAAGTATGACACCGTGTGCACTTTGATCCAAATGATGCCAAACTACAAGACTCTCAAGCCAACCGAAGTCATTGGAAGAATTGTTGCTCATGAGATGACACTTAAGGATAAGGAAGAGCTTCACAACAAGTCAAGTGGTGCTTACAAAGCTACAAGTGATGCTCCCACAACCTCAAGTGACAAGTTAGTTTCCAATGAAGAGATAAGCCTAATGGTCAAGAACTTCAACAAATTCTACAAGAATAGAGGCAAAGAGAGAAGCTCAAAGTCTAGATCATATGATGAAAAGAGATCTTCTAGTCGTGATCGAAACTGCTACAATTGTGGAAGACCCGGACACTACTCAAATGAGTGTACGGCTCCCCACAAGAGAAGAGAAGAATCTCCAAGAAGAAGAAGCTCAAGAGATGAGTCACCTCGGAAAGAGAGAAGGAGCAGAGATGATCGTTATGAACGAAGACCCTCTCGGAGAAGCAAGGATTCGGAGAGGAAAGACAAGTCATCAAGGAGCTACACAAGAAGAAAACATCAAGCTCATGTAGGTGAATGGGTCTCCGGCTCCGACTCCGACAATCAATCCGAAGGAAGCTATCACTCCGACTCCGACTACAGTCAAGATGAAGGTGTTGCCGGTCTTGCTCTCGTATCCTCCAACTCCAACTCCTACGACTTATTTGATTCACCAAATGAGGGAATTGGAAGATGCTTCATGGCTAAAGGCCCCAAGGTATCACACCCTGAATTCATTGACTTCGATAGTGATGAGGATGACTTGCTTGGTGAAGATGAGCTCTTGCATGATAAATCCAGTGAGCCTAGTAACGATGAACATGCTAGTAGTCTTTATAGTCGAGAAGAGTCGAATGACAATGCTATGAAGGAGATTGAGCGTCTAACTAAAGAACTAAACACTCTTAAGTTAGCTCATGAAACAACTCAAGAAGATCATAGAGAGCTCCTAAGATCTCATGAGAAGCTACGCTTCGAGAAGCTCACTCTAGAGCAAGAACATGAGTTTCTAAAAGCAATCAATGACGATCTTCGAAAGAAGAGTTCTTCATATCTTGCCAAACGACTTCTCTTGTCTAATTTCTTGCCACCCATTAAGACTAAGCATGACAAGCATAAGAAAAATTCTTCCTCTAGCAGTAACAATAACCATGCTAAATCCAATGTTGTTGCTTCTAGTAGTTCTCTTGATTCCACTAACAATGTTTCAAGCCAAGTTACACTTGAGCAAGAGAATAGTTTATTGAAAGGGATCATAGAGAAAGGTGTCTACAAGAGCCTTGCCGGAAGCAAGAACTTTGAGGAAATTGTTCGCAAGCAAGGAAGGCACCGGAAGAATCAAGGAATTGGTTTTGAGCGAAAGTTCAACGCCGAAGGCGTTGAGTGGGAAGAAGGTCAATATCCTACTCCACAGTTTGTTCCTCAAAAGGAGAAGTATGATCCTACTTCTTCCAATGTGGAACAAGCTCAAGATGACCTTCCACCACAAGACCACAAGCTAAAAGGCAAGGACAAGCTTCAAGAGGAGATTGATGCATTTGTTGAAGCACCTCAAGCCATGGTCAAGTGGGTTCCCAAGGAAACGTCAAGTTCTACTTCGTCAAGCTCAACTACAACCCCAAGGATTCCCATCAAGATGATGTGGATCCCGAAGAAGAAGAACTAGAAAGTTCTTGAGGGTGACTCCGCCAACATACTTCACTCACATTCATTTTGGCAAAAACTTGTGCAATCAACTTCCACATCGTGCACTAGTTCATGGAGTCACAAACCCTCTTGTTGGTAAGTCAAGGGACAAGGTAATCATTGCTTTCATGGACATCATCTATTGTGAACTTCAATCTATGTCCATGGATATCCTTGTTTGTTCCTTGTGGGACTAACCCATGTAGGTATTGAAAGTGCCCGAATCCAAAGGATAGCTCCCAACTCTTGATGATCTCCATCAACATTGAGCATCCACATCTTCAACATCTACATGAAGTCTTCTACGACAACCCAAGGTTAGTTTGACCCTTTAAAAGGGGTTCTCACATCTAGGGGGAGCTTTGCTCTAAAAATTGAGCTAAAGCATCTTCAAATGATGTGAACACATCAATGCTTTATGTAAAAGTGGTAACCCCACTTGTGCTTAAACGATGAGTATGACCTATGATCAAATGTTCTCATTTGGCTCCTAAGTCAATATACTCATATAAAGATGACCTAGTCATCGACAAATTGTGTGTTAGTTGCTAGAGTTTTGGTTGTGCATGTTTGACACATATTTCATTTGCTATCTTATTGTGTGAGCATGTTGGATGCATGATTTTATCCATTCGAGGACATCCATTTGTTGTTTTGGTCGTTTTGATTTTTCTGACCAAATGGATGGACAAGAATGCCTAAGTACCTCCCCTAGCTATCTATGCTTTCTTGTCTCAAATTCTATTCATGCTTACATCATAAATTTTGAACAAGTCATTTTCGGACCCTCCGGGTGAGGAGCACTCGGAGCCACCGATCCGTCAAGGGCTAATTTCCAAAACCTTCTAATTGATTTCGGTCAGACCAACTCACTCAAACTCGGTCGAACCGAAAGCATTTAGACTGATCTAGGTTTTCATCTCGGTGAAACTGAGTTGTGATTTTCGGCGTGACCGAAGTGCATAACTGCCTAGCAGTTATCCATCTCGGTGCCACCGAGTTTTACAACTCGGTCCCACTGACAGCGAAGGGGTATATATTCCGAGGGTCGCGCGCGTTGATTCCTCCTTCAAACGTTTCGCCCCCACACGCCTTGCTGCCGTCGCCTTGGTCTCCGGATCGTCGCCGTCGTCGCATGTGCGCCCTCGCCGCAGGTCTCCGTCGCCGTCAACGGCCATCTCCTCCGAGCCGTTGCCGCCGTAGAAAAACTCCACCAAGTTAGGGTGAGTTTTGATCCCACTCGTGCTCCCATCTCCGATTCAATGCACGTTTGGATTGCCTAGTATCTTGCCACGATTGAAATCCTCCTGTACACCAGATTGGTTCGTTTGAACTAGATTCGAGTAAAAGTTTTAGGGTTAGGTTTCCGCGGAACACATCTCGGTGAGACCTATTTTATATTTTCGGTATGACCGATTTGGCCTATGGCCATTGCACTGCACCCTTCGGTCCAACCGAGTTGTGCAAAATCGGTGTGACCGAAATGAAGATTCTGTGAAACCCTAGTGTTTTCGGCAGGACCGAAACCCACTTCGGTCAAACCGAAAGTGGTGTGCCAAGCTCCTGTTTAACACTTCGGATTCACCGAACCTTAAACTCGGTCTGACCGAAATGTCTTCTGTGAAAACTTAATACTAGAATTTGAACTCATTTTTTTTGCAAAAACTTCTGCAGTTTGTGATGACTCTTCTTCTCTGCCTACACCTTATCTATTCACAGGTTGTCAGCCATGTCAGATGCCAGTGACAGTGAGAACAGGTCAGAGACACCCATTGCAGACATTCCAGAGGCAGGCACTAGTCCTGATCCTAGTAGCTCATCTGATGATGGTGAGAGGAGTACACCAAGTGGCATGCCTCCTGCAGCCACCAGAGCTAGAAAGAAGAGGAATTCAGATGATGAGGATTCAGATTTTGTTGTTGAGGAAGAGGTGACCTCAAAGCCTAAAAGGAAGGTTGTTGCCAAAGAGCAACAAGATCAACAATCTAAGAAGGGCACCAGCAAAGTCAAGCAGTCAACTGTTGCTAAGAAGCTGAATTTGGGAGAGGCAGCTGCAAGCAAAGTGAAGAAAACCACCAAGAGAAAGAGGATAGTGCATGCAGATGCAGCAGTAGAGGATGAGGATGAGGAAGCACCCCAGCCTCCTCCTCAGAAGCCGAAGCTCATGGGTGATGCCATTAAGGCTGGAGCCACATCAAAGCCCAAGAAATCTGCTCCAGCTAAGGCAGCTCCAGCAAAGCCTGCTGCCAAGCCCAAGAGGACCATCAGAAACATTCCAGCGTCTGAAAAGAACAAGGATGATGTGCCACCAGCTGAGTCTGACGATGAAGGACCAGTTTTGCTGAAACTTCGTCCAAAACTGCCACTCCATAATGATGCTCATCCTCAAGCTGAGGATATGAAGGCAAGGAAAGATAAAGGTCTCAGGCTATGGAGACAAACTGACCCATATGCCGTGAGGAGAAGAACTGCTGTAGATCCCAGATTTCACACCAGAGAGCAGCAGAACTTCTATGAGACCGTGCTGATGGACAAGAAGCCCATAGTCGCAGACACCAGATATGTTGACTGGAAGTACATTGACAGCGAAGAGCACAGAGATTTCTTTCCACATGTGCATGAAAGTTTCACTGCATGTGGAGTTGCAGATTTTGTAGGTCAGAAATTGACCAGTTGGAACAATGAGATGATAATGCAATTTTATGCCACAGCTCACTTCTACCCTGATGGAAAGATTATGTGGATGACTGAAGGTCAAAGGTTTTCTTCTTCTGTTGAAGAATGGGCAGAAATTCTGAATGCTCCAGTGCAACGAGAAGATGATATTGATGTATATGGGATTCCAAAGAAGAATCATGAATCCATGAAAAACATGTACAAAGAGGTTCCAGCAGAGGATTTGCAAATCTGGAAGCTCGGCTCAGTCTACCATCTCCAGGCAGGCTTACCTACCACTAATACCATTTTGAGGCATACCTTGATGCCCAAATCTGGAGATGATCGCATGATCAGAGGATACTCTATCAACATGCTGCACATACTTGATGAGAGAGCACCTTTCAAGGTGATGGACTTGATGGTAGAGACCATTAAGAGGACTGCAGCTGACCAGAAAAGGTCATGTGGATTTGCCCCGCAGATTCAGATGCTTATCAATGCCAAGTTTGGCACGGGCACATTCTTGTTGGATAGAGAACATTTACCGTTGCAGCCAGAGCATGAAGACAATGTTGTTGTGATGGATGAGGAGGATCCGACATCTGTTGAAGGTCAAGCCAAGATCGAAGCTGCTAAGAAAGCCAAAGCTGACAAGGAAGCAGCAGCAGCAGCAGCTAAACCAAAGAGTTTCGGAGAGCAAATTCTTGAAGCTACTCAAAGGATTGAACAACGCCTGGCCAGCATTGAACAGTCTCAGGAGAGCTTAGAGAGGATTGTTGACGACAAGATCCACGCTCTGGACGTGAAGCTGACTGAAGTACAAGTGACCGTCAACAAGCTCGAGGCAGACATTGAGGAAGCAAAGCAGGAGAAGGCAGAGCTTATGCGTGAGTTGCAGGATGACTTAGTCCAGGATTCTCATCGACAGACTGCTCCGGTTCCCAAAGGATCCCGATCAGCTGCTATTCCAGTGACTGACACCAGGACTACAGCTTCAGCACCTCCCACAGTTCCAGCAGTTGCTCCTACTCCAGCTCCAGCTCCAGTGTCCACTCCTCCAGCACAGACATCAGCTGAAGTCTTCGCCGATGCTGTCATATCCACTCCGACATCAACCCAGACGGGAGCCGCCAGCAGAGTCCACAGTGACGCTTAGCTCTATGCTTTTTCGAACTTTTTGGTAACTTGTTGCCAAAGGGGGAGAAATTGTATAGATCATAGGACTTCGAGAGAGAGAGTGCTGTTGTCTTCGCGCTTTTGCTCTTTCGTTCTTTTGCGGTTTCTTTGAGATACTTTTGGTTTTCGAGCCATTCAGTGTGTTTGATACTCCGTTTGATTCTACCTTAATGAGTGCTTGGTCGTACTATGCTTTAATGTGTGCTTAATGCTTATCATATGCCATTCCTATCTCGTATGACCATTTACTCATGTCTTGGTGATTGGGTGCATGCTGTTCATTCTTATCATTTTGTGCGCTCCACCAAGATGTATGTGACATGGAAGAGTGACCCATGATCCTAATCGATTGTGCATTTGCATTCAAACGCAAATCTTAAATAATGCACAAATTTAGGGGGAGCTCTTGCTTATCACATACTTCTCAAAGCGACGATATTATTCATTGATTATATCCTTTGTCGAAGCTTTGATCTATATGTTGTCATCAATTACCAAAAAGGGGGAGATTGAAAGTGCAACTAATCCCCGGGTGGTTTTGGTAATTAATAACAACATATATATCATTGAACTAATAGTTACTTGAGAATCATTTCAGAGAGTTCAGTGATATGGGTATGGCAAGGACTGAAGAAGTGGACCCCTCAAAATGCTAAGGCAAGCATTGGCAAAAGCTCAAGACTCCATTTTTGGTTTAGTGATCCAAGATCACATTGAGTCCATAGGAAAAGCCAATACTATTAAAAGGGGATGAGGTTATGATGATGATCTGGTTGCTCAAGTGCTTAGTGATACATCTCCTAAACTATCAGCAACTTTCACTGCCATATACACTCATAAGTAGTCTCGGTCCCACCGATATTCCAAACTCAGTCACACCGAGATGAACCACCTCAGCCATAAGCCAAACCCTAGTAAACTCGGATTTTCCGATTCTGAACTCGGTCTCACCGAAACATGAGTTGCCAAGCTTCTGTAACCTTCTGTCATCAAATCGGTGTCACCGAGATGATGAAGTCGGTCCCACCGAAACTGGCATGCTCTTGTCATTGCACGAATCGGACTAACCGAGATTGTATTTTCGGTCCCACCGAAAATCCCAACGTTCACATTATTTGAACTATCGGTCTCACCGAGTTGTCCACTTCGGTCCCACCGAGATTGCTCAAATGTGTGTAACGGTTGGATTTTGTGTGGAGGCTATTTATACCCCTCCACCCCCTCTTCATTCGTGGAGAGAGCCATCAGAAAGAACTACCACTCCTACCTTACATTTCTGAGAAGAGAACTACCTACCCTTGTGTTGAGATCAAGTTGCTCCACTCCCACCATATGAAGCTTGATCTCTAGCCTTCCCAAGTTGCTTTCCACTCAATCCTTTCTTCCACCACAGCCAAATCAGTGAGGAGAGTTGAGTGTTGGGGAGATTATCATTTGAAGCACAAGAGCAAGGAGTTCATCATCATCTACAACATCTATTACCTTTTGGAGGGTGGTGCCTCCTAGATTGGTTAGGTGTCGCTTGGGAGCCTCCGTCGTCGAGATGTGGAGTTGAACCAAGAAGTTTGTAAGGGCAAGGAGATCGCCTACTTCGTGAAGATCTACCCCGAGTAAGGCTAGCCCTCCGTGGGCGTAGGCCATGATGGAATAGACAAGGTTGCTTCTTCGTGGACCCTTCGTGGGTGGAGCCCTTTGTGGACTCGCGCAGTCGTTACCCTCCGTGGGTTGAAGTCTCCATCAACGTGGATGTACGATAGCGCCACCTATCGGAACCACGAGAAAAATCACCACGTCTCCAAAATTGCGTTTGCTCTTCTCCACCTCTCTTTACTACATGTGCAATTTACTTTTCGCTGCCTATACTCTAGAATTGCATGTGTAGGGTGATGCTTGACTTGATCATAATTGTGAATCTGCCAAAAACTGTTCTTTGTCAAAAGGCAGAATTTTTATATTGACAAGTAGTCTAATCACCCCCCTCTAGACATACTTTTGATCCTACAGGAAGTAACGGTAACAGTGGAAAAAGTAACAGTAGGAGTTTTGTAGTAATTGTAACAGCGGCAATGGTAAAGTAACTAAGCAAAGATCAATATGTGAAAAGCTTGTAGGCAATGGATCAGTGATGGATAATTATGTCGGATGCGATTCATCATGCAACAGTGATAACATAGGGTGACACAGAACTAGCTCCAGTTCATCAATGTAATGTAGGCACGTATTCCGAATATAGTCATACATGCTTATGGAAAATAACTTGCATGACATCTTTGGTCCTACCCTCCCGTGGCAGCAGGGTCCTATTGGAAACTAAGGGATATTAAGGCCTCCTTTTAATAGGATCACACCAAAGAGAGTACCACACCAAAGCATTAAACTTAGTGAATACATGAACTCCTCAAGCTACGGTCATCACCAGGAGTTGTCCCGATTATTGTCACTTCGGGGTTGCCGGATCATAACACATAGTAGGTGACGATTGACTTGCAAGATAGGATCAAGAACTCAAATATATTCATGAAAACATAATAGGTTTAGATCTGAAATCATGGCACTCAGGCCCTAGTGACAAGCATTAAGCATAGCAAAGTGATAGCGACATCAATCTTATAACATAATGGATACTAGGGATCAAACCCTAACAAAACTAACTCGATTACATGGTAAATCTCATCCAACCCATCACCGTCCAGCAAGCCTACGATGGAATTACTCACGCACGGCGGTGAGCATCATGAAATTGGTGATGAAGGATGGTTGATGATGACGACGGTGATGGATTCCCCTCTTCGGAGTCCCGAATGGACTCCAGATCAGCCCTCCCGAGAGAGATTAGGGCTTGGCGGCAGCTCCGTATCGTAAAACGTGATGAATCCTTCTCTCGGATTTTTTTCTCCTCGAACGTGAATATATGGAGTCGGAGTTGAGGTCGATGGAGCCTCAGGGGGCCCACGAGATAGGGGGCCGCCCAGGGGGGCAGGCGGGGCCTTCATCCTCGTGGACAGGGTGTGGACCCCTGGTCTTGATTCTTTTGCCAGTATTTTTTTAATTCCAAAAATATTCTCCATGAAGTTTCAGGTCATTCCGAGAACTTTTATATCTGCACAAAAATAACACCATGGCAATTCTACTGAAAACGGCTTCAGTCCGGGTTAGTTCCATTCAAATCATGCAAGTTAGAGTCCAAAACAAGGGCAAAAGTGTTTGGGAAAGTAGATACGATGGAGACATATCAACTCCCCCAAGCTTAAACCTTTGCTTGTCCTCAGGCAATTCAGTTGACAAACTGAAAGTGATAAAGAAAAACTTTGCTCTTGTTGTTGCAAATATGTAAAGCCAACATTCAAGTTTTCAGCAAAGATTATGAACTTACCACATTCACAATAACATCTAGATCTCATATTTACTCATATCAATGGCATAATCAACTAGCGAGCAATAATAATAAATCCCGAATGACAACACTTTCTCAAAACAATCATAATATGACATAACAAGATGGTATCTCGCTAGCCCTTTCTGAGACCGCAAAACATAAATGCAGAGCACCTCTGAAGATCAAGGACTGACTAGACATTGTAATTCATGCATACAAAATAGAATTTCATTTGAAGGTTTAGAGTTTGGCACATACAAATTTACTTGGAACGGTAGGTAAATACCGCATATAGGAAGGTATGGTGGACTCATATGGAATAACTTTGGGGTTTATGGAAGTTGATGCACAAGCAGTATTCCCACTTAGTAGAAGTGAAGGCTAGATAGAGACTGGGAAGCGACCAACTAGAGAGCGATAACAGTCATGAACATGCGTTAAGATTAATCAACTATGAGTGCAAGCATGAGTAGGATATAAATCACCATGGACATAAATATCGTGGAGGCTATGTTGATTTTGTTTCAACTACATGCGTGAACATGTGGCAAGTCAAGCCACTCGAATCGTTCAAAGGAGGATACCACCCTATCATACCATATCACAACCATTTTAATAGCATGTTGGCACGCAAGGTAAACCATTATAAACTCCTAGCTAATTAAGCATGTCATGAGCAACTATAATCTCTAATTGTCATTGTAAACATGTTTCATTCATAATAGGCTGAATCAGGAATGATGAACTAATCATATTTACAGTCATGAACATACCAGCTTCTCTAATCTCAATTAGACCATCATATATCGTCATTATTGCATTTCACTTGCACGACCGAACGGTGTGGATAATAATAATAGTGCACGTGCATTGGACTAAGCTGGAATCTGCAAGCATTCAATTCAAGGGAGAAGACAAGGTAAGATGGGCTCTTGGTTAAATCAACAATAATGCATATGAGAGCCACTAAACATTTTCAACATGGTCTTCTCCTCTCGACCCCCAAAGAAAAGAAAAGAAATAAAACTATTTACAGGGGGAGAGCTCCCAACAAGCAAAAGAAGAACGAGAAATATTTTTGAGTTTTATTTTAATTACTACTACTAAAGGCATGGAAAGTAAACTAGCTAAAAGCTACAACTAATATTTTGGTTTTTCTTAAGGTTTTTTCAAACACGCAAGAAGAAATCTTAGAAAAGAGAATAAACTAGCATGGATAGTACAATGAAAAAGTATGAGCACCGACAACTAGAATGAGTGTGTGAGCATGAATGTAATGTCGGTGAGAAATACATACTCCCCCAAGCTTAGGCTTTTGGCCTAAGTTGGTCTATGCCCATGGATGGCCTGGCAGATATCCAAAGTTGTAACTAGGGTCGTACTGAGATGCAGCCGCTACTACCTGACAAGCTGCCTCCATCCTCCTTTCATACTCGTTCGCCTCCTCCCTGGTTATAACATATCTCCTTTTAGCCTGAACGTCAAAGAAAGTAGGAGCAGGGAGAGCAATATGGACAGCGCGCTGTCTGTCAAAGATTAGTCGGTACTGTAGGGGCTGTTCATTCCTCCCAATAAACTGATGGCGAACCATAGCATTATAATCTAAATAAACAGGAGGCAACTCTATATCATTTGCATGTATGGGTACATCAAGATAGTTAGCTAAACGAGTGTCATAAAACCCACCAAACAAATCTCCGCTTATACTGTTATGATGCAACCTTCGTGTAACAGTCGCCCCCAAGTTATATTGTTTATCTCCTAATACCGCACTTTTGGGAACACAAAGATCTGGGACACACATGTGACAAGCTTCATCTTTACCATTAATGCATCTACCTATAAAGAGAGCGAAATAATGTATGGAAGGAAAATGAATGCTCCCTATGGTAGCTTGTGTGATCTCTCTAGATTCCCCCACAGTGATACTAGCAAGAAAGTCTTCATATTCAGATTTGCGAGGTTCACTAAAATTGCCCCACAGTGGGAGTTTACAAGCAGCATTAAAATCTTCTAGGTCCATGGTATATGATTTATCATAAAAATTAGACAAAACAGTGTGATAATTGCGTGAGGATGTGAATTTGAACCTTCTCACAAAGGAATTAGTTAGGTAGTAGTATTGGGGGCAATTATCTAACACAAAGCCCTCAAGTTCAGCATTACGCACATACACGTCAAATTCCTCCTTGATGCCTGCTTGAACCATAAAATCTTCTGATGGCCATTCACAAGGCCGCACTTGAACTTCCCTCAGTGTTTCATTGTCTGGCTCACGCATCGCGAGCCTTGGTCCTTGATTCCTTGACGAACAACCTTGGTATATTTTCCTATGCATTTTTCTTTCTCTGACAAATTTCTAAAAATTTTAGTGACTCAAAATAATAGTGAACCAAACTCAACAAGATTGATAGCAACTACTCCCACAAATGCCTAGAAGCTAAATCATGCATTAAAGCTACTTTTGACCATATAAATTTGACATGCAAGCTCGAGAATAGGGTCACCTTAGCAGCAAAAATTTGCAATAAATAAAGCACTAGAACAAAAACTAATTGGACCATTGGAGGAGTCACATACCGAAGAACAATCCCCCAAAATAGTTTCGTGAATGAAGCTTTGAGCAAGGAGATCAAAAATCACAGCAAAACGAGCTAGAAATAGAAATAGAAATAGAAATCACAGCAAGAGTATTTAGTGAACATGAACCCAGCAAGAGTATTCAACCCAAATTTATTGATTCGACACAAGGGGAGCCAAAGAATATTCTCAATTATTAGCAGTTGAGTTGTCAATTCAACCACACCTGAATGACTTAATATCTGCAGCAAAGTATTTAGTAGCAAAGTAGTATGGAAGTAACGGTAATGATGGAAAAAGTAATAGTAGCAGTTTTGTAGTAATTGTAACAGCGGCAACGGTAAAGTAACTAAGCAAAGATCAATATGTGAAAAGCTCGTAGGCAATGGATCAATGATGGATAATTATGTCGGATGCGATCCATCATGCAACAGTTATAACATAGGGTGACATAGAACTAGCTCCAGTTCATCAATGTAATGTAGGCATGTATTCCGAATATAGTCATACGTGCTTATGGAAAAGAACTTGCATGACTCTTTTGTCCTACCCTCCCGTGGCAGCGGGGTCCTACTGGAAACTAAGGGATATTACGGCCTCCTTTTAATAGAGTACCGTACCAAAGCATTAATACTTAGAGAATACATGAACTCCTCAAGCTACGGTCATCACCGGGAGTGGTCCCGATTATTGTCACTTCGGGGTTGCCGGATCATAACACATAGTAGGTGACTATTGACTTGCAAGATAGGATCAAGAACTCACATATATTCATGGAAACATAATCGGTTCAGATCTGAAATCATGGCACTCGGGGCCTAGTGACAAGCATTAAGCATAGCAAAGTCATAGCAACATCAATCTTAGAACATAATGGATACTAGAGATCAAACCCTAACAAAACTAACTCGATTACATGGTAAATCTCGTCCAACCCATCACCGTCCAGCAAGCCTACGATGGAATTACTCACGCACGGCGGTGAGCATCATGAAATTGGTGATGAAGGATGGTTGATGATGACGACGGCGACGGATTCCCCTCTCCGGAGCCCCGAATGGACTCCAGATCAGCCCTCCCGAGAGAGATTAGGGCTTGGCGGCGGCTCCGTATTGTAAAACGCGATGAATCCTTCTCTCTGATTTTTTCTCCCCAAACGTGAATATATGGAGTTGGAGTTGTGGTCGGTGGAGCCTCAGGGGGGCCATAAGACAGGGGGCGCGCCCAGGGGAAGGCGCGCCCCCACCCACGTGGACAGGGTGTGGGCCCCATGGTCTTGATTTTTTCGCCAGTATTTTTTATTAATTCCAAGAATATTCTCCGTGAAGTTTCAGGTCATTCCGAGAACTTCTATTTCTGCAAAAAAATAACACCATGGCAATTCTGCTGAAAATAGCGTCAGTCCGGGTTAGTACCATTCAAATCATGCAAGTTAGAGTCCAAAACAAGGGCAAAAGTGTTTAGAAAAGTAGATACGATGGAGACGTATCACTCCTTCTTGATTTCTACCTCCGCGGCCTTTAGCATTGCGAAGAGCTCAGGAATTGTTTTGTTCATCCCTTGCATATTATAGTTCGTCACGAAGCCTTTGTAGCTTGGTGGTAGTGATTGAAGAACTCTGTCAATAACACAATCAACTGGAAGATTAACTCCTAGCTGTGTCAAGTGATTATCATACCCAAACATTTTCAGTATGTGTTCACTGACAGAACTGTTTTCCCCCATCTTGCAACTATACATCTTATTGGAGACTTCATATCTCTCAACCCGGGTATTTGCTTGAAATATTAACTTCAACTCTTGGAACATCTCATATGCTCCATGACGTTCAAAACGTCTTTGAAGTCCCAGTTGAAGGAAATATGCCCTAGAGGCAATAATAAAGTTGTTATTTATATTTCCTTATATCATGATAAATGTTTATTATTCATGCTAGAATTGTATTAACCGAAAACTTAGTACATGTGTGAATACATAGACAAAACAAAGTGTCCCTAGTATGCTTCTACTTGACTAGCTCGTTAATCAAAGATGCTTTATGTTTCTTGACCATAGACATGTGTTGTCATTTGATGAACGGTATCACATCATTAGAGAATGATGTGATGGACAAGACCCATCCGTTAGCTTAGCATAATGATCGGTAAGTTTTATTGCTATTGCTTTCTTCATGACTTATACATGTTCCTCTGACTATGAGATTATGCAACTCCCGAATACTGGAGGAACACCTTTTGTGCTATCAAACATCACAACATAAGTGGGTGATTATAAAGATGCTCTACAGGTATCTCCCAAGGTGTTTGTTGAGTTGGCATATATCGAGAATAGGATTTGTCACTCCGTGTATCGGAGAGGTATCTTTGGGCCCTCTTGGTAATGCTCATCACTATAAGCCTTGGAAGCAATGTGACTAATGAGTTAGTTGTGGGATGAAGCATTACGGAACGAGTAAAGATACTTACTGGTATTGAACTAGGTATGATGATACCGGCGATCGAATCTCGGGCAAGTAACATACCGATGACAAAGGGAACGACATATGTTGTTGTGCCTTTTAACCGATAAAGATCTTTGTATAATATGTAGGAACCAATATGAGGATCCAGGTTCTACTATTGGTTATTGACCGAAGATGTGTCTCGGTCATGTCTACATAGTTCTCGAACTCGTAGGGTCCGCACGCTTAACGTTCGATGACGATTTGTATTATGAGTTATGTGTTTTTGATGACCGAAGTTTGTTCGGAGTCTCGGATGAGATCACAGACATGACAAGGAGTCTCGAAATGGTTGAGAGGTAAAGATTGATATATAGGAAGGTGGCATTCAGACACCGGAAGGGTTCCGAAGTGTATCGGGTATAAACCGGAGTACCGGAAGGGTTACCAGAACCCCCCCCCCCAAGTAGAAGATATGGGCCATATGGGCCATGGGAGGAAGGCTAACCAGCCCACAAGGGTCTGGTGCGCCCTGAAGGGAGGAGGCCGAATTGGACTAGGGAAAGGGGGCGCAACCCCCCTTTCCTTCTCCTACTCCCTCTCCTTCCCCCTTTCCACCTTCGTAAGAAGGAAAAAAGGAAGGGGGGCGAATCCTACTAGGAGTGAAGTCCTAGTAGGACTCCCCCCTCCCTTGGCGCGCCCCTGGTGGCCGGCCTTCTCCTCCCTTCTTTATATATGGGGGCAGGGGGGCACCCCAAAGGACAACATTGTCTTAGCCGTGTGTGGTGCCCTCCTCCACCATTTACTCCTCCGATAGTATCATCATAGTGCTTAGGCAAAGCCCTGTCCAGATCACATCATCAATACCATCATCACGTCATCATGCTGATGAAACTCTCCCTCGACCCTCTGCTGGATCAAGAGTTCAAGGGACGTCATCGATCTGAACATGTGCTGAACTCGGAGGTGTCGTACATTCGGTGCTAGATCGGTTGGATTGTGAAGACGTTTGACTACATCAACCGCGTTAACATAACGCTTACGCATTTGGTCTATGAGGGTACGTGGACACACTCTCCCGTCTTGTTGCTATGCATCTCCTAGATAGATCTTTTGTGATCGTAGGAATTTTCTTGAAATTGCATGCTACGTTCCCCAACAGTGGCATCAGAATCAGGTCTATGCGTAGATGATATGCACGAGTAGAACACAAAGAGTTGTGGCCGATAATAGTCATACTACTTACCACCAACATCTTACTTTGATTCGTTAGTATTGTTGGATGAAGCGGCCCGGACTGACATTACATGACCACGTTCATGAGACTGGTTCTACCGACGTGCTTTGCACACAGGTGGCTGGCGGGTGTCTGTTTCTCCAACTTTAGTTGAATCGAGTTTGACTATGGCCGGTCCTTGTTGAAGGTTAAAACAACACACTTGACGAAAAATTGTTGTGGTTTTGATGCGTAGGTAAGAACGGTTCTTGCTAGAAGCCCGTAGCAGCCACGTAAAACTTGCAACAACAAAGTAGTGGACGTCTAACTTGTTTTTCCATGGCTTGTTGTGATGTGATATGGTCAAGACATGATGTGAGATAAATTGTTGTATGAGATGATTATGTTTTGTAACAAAGTTATCAGCAGCTGGCAGGAGCCATATGGTTGTCGCTTTATTGTATGAAATGCAATCACCATGTAATTGCTTTACTTTATCACTAAGCGGTAGCGATAATCGTAGAGGCAATAGTTGGCGAGATGACAATGATGCTACGATGGAGATCAAGGTGTCAAGCCGGTGACAATGGAGATCGTGACGGTGCTTTGGAGATGGAGATCAAAGGCACAAGATGATGATGGCCATATCATGTTATATATTTTGATTGCATGTGATGTTTATTTTTCATGCATCTTATTTTGCTTAATTCGGCAGTAGCATTATAAGATGATTATCGGTGTCAAAACCGGCAGATCTCAGATAGGGGGTCCCATGTTGGAGATATGCCCTAGAGGCAATCATGTATGATGATATTTCCTATGTGTTTATGAATAAAGATAGTCCTTGGATGTAATCAATGATACTTGTTGGCAAGTACGTGACTTGTCTGTGAGATCTTGTGTTGTATGATACATCCTAAATTGTCCCTTGTCGCAAGTGATGTGTGCGCACACGTCGGACTAGATTGGCATATGACATGGTGGATGGCACGGTCTCACTAGCCATGGAGCATCGGATGCTAACCGGATAATATGGACTCGGAAGGATCTGGTCGGATTCGAGGTAGTCAAATTCGAGTCGAGATAAAGTCCGAGTCGAACAGATCCAACTATGAGACATAGCGATATGTCATCTGTGAGTCTCTAGTACAACATATGTTTTATGTCCTAAGACCTGAGC
This sequence comes from Triticum aestivum, assembly GCF_018294505.1. Lineage (NCBI taxonomy): Eukaryota > Viridiplantae > Streptophyta > Magnoliopsida > Poales > Poaceae > Triticum > Triticum aestivum. The sequence continues at coordinate 419,566,792 of NC_057813.1, read as the reverse complement.
TGAACCATGTACTCGGGATGGTGACAGACTTGCTTTGGGCCGACCAAACGCTACTCCGTGACTGGGTAGTTACAAAGGTAGGTTTCGGGTTTGTCCAGTCCCATGCTACGAGACATGGTCGAGCAAGATGGGATTTGCTCCTTCGATCAGGAGAGATATACTCTGGGCCCTCGTTTGATCTGACCAGGATGAGCATGGCCATGCGACAAGGATTCTGATATAATCCAGTTTGTGGTCGGTATCACTGGAACGAGAAAGAGGTAGGGCTAGCACAAGGATGACAATCTCGCCTTGAGACCGGCAACATATATCGTGTGGCAAAGGGAACAGAAGTGTGACATGTTATACATGTTCGCCTAACCAGCTTCATAGCCTGCTTGGTGTTCGGCATGCCTTGCTACAGGCCGCTACCCACCGTGCAGTCCGGAGCTGATCCGAACTGCGACCAAGCCGGCTTGAACCTAACGGGTTGCGCGCTTAAGGGAAGGAACCTACGAGGTCGTATCTGAGGACACTAGTCAGATGTGATCCGAGCTATATTCGGATTGTGGCCGAGTAGACTTGTGGGCTTTAGGGTCCATCCGAGGCCCAAGTGTTGAGCCCGCGACCGACACCTATATAAATTGGAGGTGCGGCACAATTATTGAGTTGATCGCTTCAGCACTGTCACTAGGGTTTGCATGTGTTGCGAATAGACAGCTCCACTCACCGCCGGTTGTGTGATTGGACCTAGCAGTCCGCCGCACGATGTTCCTCCTGCACGCGCGGATACTGTTAGAGGCGGTGCACTTGTGCCGCTCCGGAAAACCTGTTTGCGGGATCCACTCATCTGCATGGGATACCGGCAAGGAGGAGACGACTCAGGGAACGCGAGGCGACTCCGGGAACACGCTGCCTCAACTTTACTTCCGCTGCACGGCACTGCGCATCTAGTGGTAACAATCTGTGATCCATTCCCGTAGCATGTTCCTGGTTGTTCTACGCATAGGAATTTTTTTAATTTGCAGTCGACGCTCCCTACCGTAGATCCCAACAGTGGTATCAGAGCCTCTGCTATAGGATTGGGATTCAGATCATATGCATATTAGATATGTGGAGACGACAGATGAGATCTGTTGTTGTTTGTGAAATCGGCTATGTGCATAGTTGATGAGATCAATTGCACATGGGGATTGAAGTGGCTATGTTTTCTAATGATCGGAGTTGATGAGGTCGTGACACAACCTACCCCTACGGTCGGTATCCGCCATCGGGGTTAACAGTGAAACGTAAATACGAACCACACTCGCGATGATCGATAAGATCGGTCAGATCAGAAAATTCGGCGTGATCAGAGTTCAGATGTGATCTGTGATTTCCTATCACTCAAACCGGTATTTCGTAGCACCGTGTGCGTAGTGCCTTGAATTTCGTACACAATCACTCAAACCGGTAGAATGTGAGTAACTCTGTTTGGTTTGATGTGAATAGTATGGCTCACGTGTATGTGATGCATGTGTGTAATTTATACATGGCCTGCGTGTCATGTTTGTCAGCTGGCAGGAGCCAAAGTGCTGTCATTATAATGTATAACGACCTGCGTGTCGACTTGTGACGCTATGTAAAATTCATTACTAGTTGTAGTAGTTGGATAATAGAGATCAGGTTGGTGGCTTGGCGTCCCGGCGTGACAAACAGGATGGAGCTCCTAGATAGTCATCGGAGTCGGAGCCGACCTGGAAGAACGTCCATGAAGAATGTGTTTATTTGTGATTGTTATGGTTCTTTATTTCTATGCATGTTAGAATGGTAGAATGATCCCTCATGAATATCAATCGAATTTCCATCCCCGATGTTGCACCTTCGCATGTCAAGTACGTCTAGTAGTGGGCTCGTAAAATTGGGGTGCTGCTGGGTGTCCTTGAACTGAAGGGTTCGTGTCGGACACGGACATGCACTGCATCAGGTTAACTTGACAAGGCTATCAAAATGGTTTTGGGCCTTATGGCAAAGAAGGTTGGGAGCCGGGGTATGAGATACCTTCCCGACCAGCAAGAGTCGTATAGAGATACGATTAGCAAGGAGTTGCTTACTGGATAGGTATGTTGGCTAGCAGTGATGCTAAAGCTCACTAGTCGCAAGCACTAGTCGGATCCTGAATCACTGAGAGTTTGCGTAGGGATGCTGACTTCAGTGGGAGTATTTCTATTTAGGATTGAATTACTCTACATAAACAGATTGCTTAGTGATTGCATATTTTCTGTTGTAGATCAATGGCACCACCTGCTCAACCCAACTTTGCATTGAAATCAATTCTGGAAAAAGGATAAACAGAATGGAACAAACTTTACCACCTGGTATAGAAATTTGAGAATTGTTCTCAAGCATGATAAAAAGGAACATGTTCTAGAGGATCCACTTCCACAGGAACCTGTCGATAATGCTAGTACCACAACCAGGAATGCCTTCTAGAAACTGGTTAATGAATTAAACGAGATCAGCTGCCTCATGCTGGTTTGTATGGAGCCTGATTTGCAACAGCATTTCGAAGATGTTGGGGCTTTCGATATGATCGAGAGTCTCAAGAGCATGTTTCAGGTGCTGGCTAGGATCGAAAGGTTCAACGTCTGGCAATCCTTGATGGATTGTAACCTAAAGGAAGGTGATCCATTGAGCTCGCATGTGATCAAGATGATCGGATATGTGCAAGCTTTGGATCGGTTAGGCTTCCCGCTCTTGGATGAGCTAGCTACAGATGCAATTTTGGGTTCTCTTCCGTCTAGCTATGGGACGTTCATCTCGAACTAGCATATGCATGGCATGGATTAGAAGCTCACTGAATTGCATGGGATGCTCAAGGTGGTAGAGCAGGATATTAAGAAAGGCACGCATCAAGTGTTGATGGTGCAAAAATCAGCTAAGTTCAAGAAGAGTTGGTCCAAGAAAAAGGCTAGGGCAAAGGGCACGAAGACGGTAACCTCCGCCGCTGCACCGAAGTCTGGACCGGACTCAAGGACCGTTTTCTATCACTGCAAGGAGACCGGTCACTGGAAGAGGAACTGTAGCAAGTGGCTTGTAGAGCATGGCAAGGAGGCCAGAAATGCTTCTTCGGGCAAAGGTACACATTGAGCATATGTTATAGACATTTACCTTGCTGACATACCTAGTAGCTCTTGGGTATTTGATACCAGATCGGTTGTTCATATTTGCAACTCGATGCAGGGGCTAGTAAGAACTAGGCGTGTGGCACAAGGGGAGATTGACATCAAGGTCGGCAACAAAGCAAGAATTGCTGCGTTGGAGGGCAGCTCCATCTTCCTTCTGGATTTATTTTGGAATTGAATAATTGTTATTACATTCCTGCACTTAGTCAGAACATTATTTCTACCTCATGCTTGATGAGTCAGGGTTATGAATTAAATTTAAAGGACATTGGTTGTTCGTTTTATTTGAATGATATGTTCCACGGCTATGCACCCATTATTGATGGGTTATTTATACTGAATTTGGAACAGTAACCGGTCTATAACATGAATGTCAAGAGGCATAAGCCTAATGAGATAAATCCGACATACTTATGGCATTGCCGGCTTGGACACATTAGTCTGAAATGCATGAAGAAGCTCCATGATGATGGGCTCCTAACTTCGTCCGACTTTGAGTTGTTCGAGACATGTGAATCATGCTTGCTCGGCAAGATGACTAAGTCTCCTTTCGCAAAGAGTTGCGAGAGGGCGTCCGAACTGTTGGAACTTATACATAGTGATGTGTGTGGTCCAATGAGCACAACTGCCAGAGGTGGCTATCAGTACTTCGTGACTTTTACCGATGACTTGAGTAGATATGGATATATCTATTTGATGAGGCACAAGTCGGAAACTTTTGAAAAGTTCAAAGAGTTTCAGAACGAGGTTGAGAATCAGCTCGGCAAGACTATAAAACTTCTGCGATCAGATCGTGGAGGTGAGTACATGAGCCAGGAGTTTGATGATCATCTGAAAAGCGGAGGTATAATACCTTAGCTCACACCTCTGGGTACACCACAAAGAAACGACGTGTCAGAACGGAGGAATAGGACCTTGTTGGACATGGTCCGGTCAATGAGCAAATCAGATTTACCCTTGTCATTCTGGGGATACGCTCCAGAAACTGCAGCTTCCACACTTAATAGGGTACCATCAAAATCCATAGACAAGACACTGCATGAGATGTGGACCGGGAAGAGTCCCAGTTTGTCTTTTCTAAAGATTTGGGGTTGTGAAGCATTTGTCAAGCGACTTATGTCAGACAAGCTTACAGCCAAGTCAGATAAGTGCATATTTGTGGGATATCCGAGGGAAACCTTGGGATATAGCTTCTACAACCGGGAAGAGAACAAAGTGTTTGTTGCTCGGAACGGGGTTTTCCTTGAGAAAGAGTTTATCAGTCGGGAGGCCAGTGGGAGGACGGTCCGACTCGAAGAAATTCGAGGGCCACTCGGGGATCGCTCGGCTGGTGACGAGATCATACCGGAGTCAGTCAGGGAACCCGTAGTGGAAGCGGCACCGGAACCAGGGAGGTCGGAAAGATTGCGCAAAGTGTGCGATGTATTGTTGCTAGAAAGCAACGAGCCGACTGTCGGTGTCAAAACTGGCGGATCTCGGGTAGGGGGTCCCGAACTGTTCGCCTAAGGTTGATGGCAACAGGAGGCGGGGGACACTATGTTTACCCAGGTTCGGGCCCTCTCTATGGAGGTAACACCCTACTTCCTGCTTGATTGATCTTGATGAATATGAGTATTACAATAGTTGATCTACCACAAGATCGTAATGGCTAAAACCCTACAAGTCTAGCCTGTATGATTATGATTGCCTCTACGGACTAAGCCTTCCAGTTTATATAGACACGAAGGGGAATAGGGTTGTACAAAGTCGGTTATAGAGAAAGGAATCTACATATCCGAACGCCAGGCTTGCCATCCACGCAAAGGAGAGTCCCATCCGAACATGGGAAGAAGTCTTCTGTCTTGTATCTTCACAGCCCAACTGTCTGGCCCACGCTACATAGTCCGGCCATCTGAGGACCCCTTAATTCAGGACTCCCTTAGTAGCCCTCGAACCAGGCTTCAATGATGAGGTGTCCGGCGCGCGAATTGTTTTCGGCATTGCAAGGCGGGTTCCTTTTCCGAATACTCCAAAATAGTCTTTTAACACAAGAATCGTGTCCGGCTCTGCAAAACAAATTCCACACACAACCGCAGAGAGTATAATATTTTACGAGTCCAATCCGCTGACAAATCTTAGGAACAAGATGGAAGAGAAAGAGGAAGAGGTGAAGTAAGAACGCAAGAGAGAAGATGAACACAGTCGATAGCACTCGGGTAGAAAAGAGGAACGACGAATATGACGAGAATCCAAAGATCAAGAAACAAGATAGACTATGAAACCACTCTAGTTAGAATAAGATAGAAAAGGAATATAATGAAAGAATTTGTGCAGCACTCCGACTGAAAATGGAAGGAATGGAGACATGAACTTCACAAGATGGAATGACACTTGACGAGAGCCACAACACAATGCCTCCGAAAGAATTGAAAGAATCCCACATGGAAAGAACGGATGAGAGAACAAACATCTTTCACCACGAATGAATTCGATAGCATCCTTAGAGGAAAGATAGAACGGAGTTGTTGAGATATTCAACAACAAAAGAATAAGCTTGTTGTGGACTTATCAAAAACATCTCAAAACTTGAGGTGAAATTATACCACCCAAAAGTCTGAATAGCTGAGAGGAACGAAGGAATGCAAAACTCCACTTTAGAAGAAAACGGGGAATTATTTGCACTTCGAGACGCGAGAAGAAAAGATACTTGAACTCCTCCAACAAAATCTTGATGAACTCTTGAAGAATGGATTAAATCATGAATAACCACCATGAAGAACTCCGGTGACAAAAGGATGATGAGATAGAATGAAGGATGAAAGAATAAGATTAAACCTTGCGGTGATTTATATGGAGCTTCCGACAAAATGGCCGAGGAAATTTGAACTCCGGAAAAGAAAAGATGAAAACACTTTGAACTGCGAAATTATTCATCATGAACAAACTCCGAAGGAAGAGATTAATTACTTGTAGGAAATAAGAATAAGATTTATTGTATACTTTTCCTTCATCAAATTAAATTGATGACAAGCAACGGATTTTTGCATACTACTTATTCTTGTTGGAAAGGATTGAGGGGTATATGGCGCAACCTTGAGGAAGGTCTTCAATGAACCAGCGGTAGGATTTGAAAGAACGAATGAATTAATATGATAACAAAGGAAAAGGAATCTGAAGGAACCATCGTAAGAATTCGAAAATGACTGATGACAGATAATGAATCACTAGGAAGAATTAGAATAACAAATATACTTGAGGGGATTTAGATGCAAAAGAACAAAGAGATCACGAGCTGATTAAAGAATACTTGAATACTTGACAGATGCGCTGGGATAATTGGATAATGACAGCTGGAATGTGAGGATGAAGAATTCTTCTGGAATGATGGCCTCTGGTGAAAAGAAACAGACAAAGAACTCCTGACATACTCCGGATGGTTAAGAAAATAATATGTGACAAATGGAATAATTTGAGAGGATAACATGAATCTGGAACCACGAATCTTTGGGAGAACAGGCAAGATTTAAGAGAAACTCTTCTTCTATCTTCAAATGACAACGAGGAACGCCACCGAAATTACTGAGATACTCCGGGAGAATGAAAAGCAAAGAGGTTGAGCCAACAATGAAATGATTTGAAATCTATCTTGGAAAGGCATCTGACTGATGAAATTCATTCTTACGTCAAACTTCGAAAAGAATTAGGAATGGCTCCGGAATAATTAGAAGAGTTAGGTAAGATCCTGGGAAAAGACCTGTGGGTTAGGGCCCACTGAAGAGAAAACACCGTTGAAAAGGATTGTTGAAGAGATAGATGGTGCACCGGAACAATTGAAATAATTTGAATGAGGTGACAACCTCAAATTAATCGAAACACAGACAAATCTCCTGAGATATCTTGAGCACTCCAGGAGGATAAACTGGCGAGAGGCGAATGAGTAGGGAAAACACTTTATCCAAGGAAAAGAATATGATCAATCCAAAAACTTGAATTGAATCCACCGGAAAAGAAAAAACGATGAATAATGACGCACTAGACACAAAATCACCGGTTGAAACAATTGACGAAAGTCTGAAGGGGTTCCACACGAATGAAATTGACAGTCGAAAGAGACTCGGACTCCGGGAAGAAAAGGGGTGGGAGGGCGGGGAAACAAAGACAACTTGGAAGGGGGAATCGACGAATAACTTGAAGAGAAAAGCACCGGTCGAGATAATTGAGGAAAGAATGCAAAGGCTTCTCATGAGTAGGATGGATACTCGATTATGGACTCCGGCTCGAAGAAGAAAAAAGGTGGGCGGTTGGGAAAAGAAAACAACTGAGGATTGATCTTGCAAAAACAAAGAGGGTCGAATTGACTTGACGAGAAAATGCACCAGATGAAAAGAGCTAAGAACCAACAAACGGAAAACTAACCGAGTGATCCTAAAGAAAATTTGAAGGGGAAGAGGAGTAATTCAAAACACCTACATCAAGATTCCTCACCAGAGTGACGAAGGGGCTGAGGAGTAAAAAGAATTCCTACTCTCCGATATAGCTAGACTCCGAAAACAGTTTTCTTCTAGACTCGACAACGACCAAACTACGAACAATCAAGGGGGGCTCCTATGGTTGGTCGAGGCTCTGATACCAACTTGTCACGCCCAATATGCGACCCTATCCTAAAGGAACTCTAAGGTCCCACCAAGTATAGAAGTGCATATTGGAGACGCTTTTGCAAGGTGGATATCATTACATCGTACCATTACATAATAGTTAGGGATACATACAAAAGGCATACAATGCCACATGAATACAACAACATCATACATAGGAGCAACATCCGACTACGTATGAAACACAAACAGAAACTCAAACGACATCCACCCGGCTAGCCCAGGTTGCCGACCTAGAACCTATCCCCTAATCGAAGAAGAAGTAGAAGAAGAACGCCAAAACAAGTAAACATCGCTCTCGCGTCATGATCATCACATTACCTATACCTGCAACTGTTGCTGTAGTAATTTGTGAGCCATGAGGACTCAACAATCCCATTACCATGGGTATCAATACTAGCAAAGCTTAATGGGTATGGAATGGATAAGTGGTGAGGTTGCAGCAAGCGACTAAGCATGATATGGTGGCTAACTTACGAATACAAGAATAAGATGAGAAGCTACGCAAACGGTCGCAAACTAGTAATGATCAAGAGGTGATCCTGAAACTACTTACGTCCAAACATGACACCAACCGTGTTAACTTCACGGACTCCGCCGAGAAGAGGCCATCACGGCTACACACGCGATTGATGCATTTTAGTTAAGTCAAGTGTCAAGTTCTCTACAACCGGATATTAAGAAACTCCCATCTGCAAGCACGACTCTCGAAAGTTTATACCCTGCAGGGGTGTCCCAACTTAGCCCATCACAAGCTCTCATGATCAACGAAGGATATTGTTGACACCAGATTTTGGCACGGTCAATAACTTATTTAAGATGGCCTCAAATGGAGAAGTGATCTTCATGAAAGAGTTCCATATTGTCGAATGAACATCTTTGAAGTTTGGGTCATCGCAGTCCGATTTCATCTCGAAGGCCGAAACTATGCTCAAAGTACTAAGATTTTATATTCAGAGTACAGTTTGGCAGATTAAGCCCCCAAGGCGACCTCAAATGGAAAACTTATCTACACAGATTGTCTTCATCTCGTCGAAACGATCGATTTTGATATAAAAATCGTTCCAATCCGAGTTCGTATGCAAAAGTTAGAGCCATCGGAATACAGCCCTGTCACGAGGCAAAAACTGGCGCGCCCCACCAGACACCCTGTCTGATGGGTAACGCGAGGGATAGCCTGTTTTGCACGACCGATTTAACCCTCAAGATGACCTCTGATCGAAAAACATTCAACATAAAAGTTTTTCGCCTCGTCGAAACGGTCAAGATTGTTTTTGGGCTCGTTTCCATCCGAGATCGTTAACCACCACAAAAAAGACCCGCAAGGTGCAGCCAGTTTAAACCGAACAGTTTTGGAAAGTTCGGACAAAACCAATCCGAATTTGACTAGGGTTTTGGACGTGAATGCAAGCCTTTTACTTGCACGGGAAGTCCAGCCGCCTCTTATATACCTAAGGGGTGACGGCCGATTGAACAACACACAATCGATCAATTCATCTACCACTTTTTATCTTTTATCTTTTCTCCTTAACCCTAGTTCTTCTTCTTCCTCGTTCTTCGTCTGTTCTTCTTGTTGCAGGGCGGCGAACCTCGAGGCCCTAGGGGCGATCAGGTTGACCTAGGGCAGCCCATAGCCACCACGCGCCCTGACGGGGTCCCTCCCGGGCGTGTGGGGTTTCGGGTCTTCAAAAGCGCCCGCCGGATTGTCTTGCGTACCGCACTTCCGGCGGGTCTCCTTCGACGTGAGCTGCGGTGCACCACCCCCGGCGTCGAGGGTACATGGTGACGTGTTCGTGTGCGAACAGACTTTTTGGCGACTCCGCTGGGGACGAAGCTTTGAACGGTCTCCGGCCCATTCTTGCTACAAAGAGATCGTCATCTAGGGTTTGCAGTCTACAAAGGTAATATGAATACCCAATCCCTTTATGTAGATGCAAATAATTCATATGGTGTTACTAGATCGTTCAATGAGTATACTCTATTGGCCAACCCTAGTTTTTTCAATCATGCAACTAACTACGTGCAAGGGCCGATTCAAAGTAATTTATATACTTCAACTTCTTATGATATTAGTAACATGCACCATATGTATCCCAACTCACACGCATCGGCAACCCAGCAAATTCATATGCCGATGAGCAACATGATGAGTTCGATTAATCAATTTGAAACACCCCAAGTTAGAATTTCCAATGCCATACAAGAAAGTGTTTCACCCTTTTCTTCATCGGCAGCTAATGTGCAATATAGTAATCCAACCATGCCGATGAATGAGAGAATTGGCCATGCTACTAGTGGCTATTCGGCCAGTTACTCTCAACCGTCATATGCTACACCTCATGTTACTAATTCTTCGGCACCATACACAACTGTAGATGCTCATAATTCGGCTTCACACCTTCCTGGTTATAGCCGAATGAATGTAAATTTTACAGGAGGGATTGTGCCCAACATTGTAGAAGATGAGGTAGTGGTGGCTGCATTGAAGAGTTTAGCCCAAAATAAGAGAATTAGTGCTCTTTGCCTTGAACAACATGAAAAGGGGCTATTTCCTGATTATGCCGCAATAAAAGCTAGAGTTTTGCAAGAAGATGAATCTTTGCCAATTGATAAAATTGGCGAGCAAAAGGATGGTCTTACAACAATGCATATGCCTTCACCTAGTACTATATCATATTATACACCCCCTACACAATTGTAAAATTTTGGCAACACCCGTGTGTCATTGCCGAAAGAATCTAAAAGCATTGGGGGGCAATCATATCCGTAGTGGGCTGAAATTGAGAAAAAGCTTAAAGCTAATTTTGCCGCTTGCCGTAAAAAACAAATAGAAAAAGAATTGGCTCAGATAAAAGAAGCATTGCCAATTGGTAGTATCAATGAAAAGAAGGATGATTCGGAACATGAAAGTGCTTCGGTTAAAATATCCGAATCAAGTAGTATATATTCTGAATCCATCAAATCCAACGAGGCAAGCATTATTGAGAAAGGGCATGGCAAGCATAGGAAAACAACGGTGCTTGATTTTTCTGAAGTTAATGGAACCTACTTCCTGCCCTATGAGTTTCGTGCCGTAGAAATTGACAAGCTTCAAGGGCAAGAACAAGTAGCCGAACAAAGTTCGGCCGACAAAAATCTTCAAAGTAATGACGCACGGATTCAAGGAATAGATGATGACAAGGTGTTGGGGAGCCATCCAAAGACGGAGCAAGATGTTCTTCAAATGGCACCACCATCATGTTCTCCCAACATATTTGAAGAGGTATGCATAGCGAGTAATTTACCTATTTTCAGATTTGGTCACAACTTCATTATTGATGCATCTATAAGAAATATTCTCATAAGTAATTTTGAAATACCAATGAAGAAGGGTAATTTACTTGTTAGCAATAAAATTGTTATGGAACATATCGGTCAAACCATTGCGCCATTTATAAAGACCGATAATGACTTACTGTTACAGCCAAAGCTTTCCCCGTTGCTTTATCTAAAGTTCATATCTAGTTGGGTAGCTTTGCTTATTTCATACTTGGCTTGCACTTGGTCTCAACTGAGACATGTATGTTCTAAATATCTTCGTCTCAGAAATTTAAAGCCAAGGTTAAATTCTATTGAGAAAACCTATGCTAATACAATATCTTATCCAAAGACATCGGAGATAGAGTGGAAAACACAACGCATAGCCGAATGGGGAGATTCCAAATCTGAACCATTCGTTTGCTTATCTCCAAAGCCGTTCAAACAGCAAGATCGGCTAGAAAATAAGAAGTATACCTTCAATTCAAGCATGTGTGATCAAATATTTAATTTGTTGCTGAAAAATAATTACATTACAATTCTCGATCACCATGTTAAGCCATCAATCCAAGGACGAATGTATTGTAAGTTGCATGATTCGTCCAAACATAATTTTGAGGATTGCAACATGTTTCGGCAAATAGTTAAATCGGCCATTGAAAAAGGACAATTGAAGTTTGTTGAAACACCAAGAGATGACCAGTCTATTCTGATTGGTCCCGATGGCAAAAGGTTTTTGCATCGGCTGCTTCAAGCCGATCCATTTAAAGAGAATGTAAAAACTGCAGGTGATGGGATCAAGGTTTCAAGTAAAGAAGTTGTTGAAGAGCATAATGAACATAATCTTGAGGGCGAAAATTCCATCGAAGCTACAATGGAGACGCCAAGGACTGGGGGGCAGCAAGCAAATCCAATGATCGATGAAAGCAAACCAAAAGAAAACAAAGGCCGAAATAAGCGCAAGTGCAAGAGATCAAAAATCACCTTTGCTGAACTATTGGATAATTATCAAAAGATGAGTGAAGAGAAGAATGCTTATCGGCCAAATCATGCAAAGAAACCAAGATCACCCCCAAGGCGCAAATATGAGGATTGGTATTGGCAAAGTGATAATTTTAATACAACATATTCATATCCTTATTTTGGCCCGCCAATGCCAATGCCGTGGATGCCTCCCTATGCTCATATAGATACATATTCATCATGGGACGGGTATGGTACAAGGGCACATTCTCCATCTTATTCTAGAACATCTCACCAATACTATGCAGCTCCAAGAAGATCAACATTTGAACAATCACGTATCAAAGACCGTTTCAATCATAAGGAATCGGTCCAGAGCTCAAGGAAGAAGAAAGAGATGGTAAAGCAAGTTTACCGCGTGAAAAGAGATGGTCGTAAGTGTGCTACTTCAGATTTGATCTAAAAAAAACAAAGAGCCAATTAAAGTGTTGACATTGGCTACAAAAGGCAAAGAAGTGAAGCAATCAATTGATAAAAATCAGAGTGCCAAATCTGAAGAAAATAAGTTGAGGATGCACAAGGCCCAGAAAGAGTTGCCATTGGTTGAAACAAAATCACAGTCGAGGTGCTCACTCGGCTTATCGTATTGGCAAAAGAAGGAATTACAAAATCTTAGTGCACAAGAGCTTAGAAAGAAGAACATGGCATGGGTTCCCAAGAGGATCAATCAAAACAAAAACGATGTGCATGCTTCAATTGCAACAAGTACAATAAAAATGAAGAAGGAGAATGATGGAAGCAACAAACAATTAAGCCGAAGGTGTGCATCACAACATCAAAATCTTCGGTTAGCACATCATCCATTTTCTTCAACAATGCCATTGATGCCTTTGCCATGGAATTCATCCACAGGTATGATCAGTTACCCTCCATGGACTTATTTTGATCCATGGATGCAACATAATTTTCTATATGATGACAGAGTATTACCAAATCACTATACATTTGGTTAGTCACATTTTTGTTGCTAGACAAAGGAGCCAAAATATTTTATTCCTATTTTATTTGTTTATTTCGGCTATACATGTTTTAATGGATGAATTCTACATGAACCTCATGGTAATGGCCGATACTTAACTTGTCGTCCTAAGAAACTATCTGATCATGGCCGGTGTGGAATTCTAACACGGTCCTTACTTCGATTGGAACCGAGACAAGGTACATGTTAAGTGATATTAGCTTTTTCTCTCTAGTACTATGGAGATTATATTTTGATGGTTCAATCTATAGCAATGGCCAAAGTGTTGGTGTTGTTTATTTATCTCCATATGGAGCTAGTTTGTGAAGCCTCATGCCGCTTAAGATATTTTTGCACAATGATCAAAGCCGAATATGCATTGTTATTCGGATTGGAGCTTTGCCTTGCTATAGGTGCTATACATATTGAGGCTTCCGGTGATTCATTATTAGTAGTGCAACAAATGTCCAAGGGTTATCAATGTTTGGACGGATCACTTATAGTTTATCTTTTGGTATGTCTAGATGCAAGATTTACCTTGGGTTGCTTTGAAATTGTTCATATATCTAGGCATGACAATTCGAAAGAGTTGGCACAGCAAGCGTCCGGCTACTATATTAACCATGGTGTATTGCATTTCTATCAATAGCCGATGCTAGGTCTTGTCAACATAGGTAAGGCTGAATCGAAGTCCACCGCTTCGGCCACTAATGAAACTTTTATGCAGGAGAAGTAAGGATTGAAGGAAGTTCATTCTTGATTATCTGCAAAATCCTAGCGAAAGGGTGAACAATATGGTTCGGAGGATGGTTTTGATCTATGGAACCTTATCACCGGCTTGTTATAGAAGCTGAGAAGTTTTCACCCAAGTTTGCATCAAGAGGTTCAAACAAGCAATGGCCAATATATACTTGTCGTCCTAAGAACATGCAAAATGGCCGATGGAGTGTTGACATCGTCCTTAGAACAAGCTATGCGGAAGTTATTTTTCGGCACACAAACTTTGCCGAAAAACAGGGGGGCATGTGTTGACACCAGATTTTGGCACGGTCAATAACTTATTTAAGATGGCCTCAAATGGAGAAGTGATCTTCATGAAAGAGTTCCGTATTGTCGATATGAACATCTTTGAAGTTTGGGTCATCGCAGTCCGATTTCATCTCGAAGGCCGAAACTATGCTCAAAGTACTAAGATTTTATATTCAGAGTACAGTTTGGCTGATTAAGCCCCCAAGACGACCTCAAATGGAAAAATTATCTACACAGATTGTCTTCGTCTCGTCGAACGATTGATTTTGATATAAAAAACGTTCTAATCCGAGTTCGTATGCAAAAGTTAGAGCCATCGGAATACAGCCCTGTCAGGAGGCAAAAACTGGCGCGCCCCACCAGACACCCTGTCTGATGGGTAACGCGAGGGATAGCCTGTTTTGCGTGACCGATTTAACCCTCAAGATGACCTCTAATCAAAAAATGTTCAACATAAAATTTGTTCGCCTCGTTGAAACGGTCAAGATTGTTTTTGGGCTCGTTTCCATCCGAGATCGTTAACCACCACAAAAAAACCCGCAAGGTGCAGCCAGTTTAAACCGAACAGTTTTGGAAAGTTCGGACAAAACCAATCCGAATTTGACTAAGGTTTTGGACGTGAATGCAAGCCTTTTCCTTGCACGGGAAGTCCAGCCGCCTCTTATATACATAAGGGGTGACGGCCGATTGAACAACACACAATCGATCAATTCATCTACCACTTTTTATCTTTTATCTTTTCTCCTTAACCCTAGTTCTTCTTCTTCCTCGTTCTTCGTCTGTTCTTCTTGTTGCAGGGCGGTGAACCTCGAGGCCCTAGGGGCGATCAGGTCGACCTAGGACAGCCCATAGCCGCCGCGTGCCCTGACGGGGTCCCTCCCGGGTGTGTGGGGTTTCGGGTCTTCAAAAGCGCCCGCCGGATTGTCTTGCGTACCGCGCTTCCGGCGGGTCTCCTTCGACGTGAGCTGCGGTGCACCACCCCCGGCGTCGAGGGTACACGGTGACGTGTTCGTGTGCGAACAGATATTCCTTCTCCCGAAAAGACCCGATCAGACTCAGAATCCCGGTTACAAGACATTTCAACAATGGTAAAACAAGACCAGCAAGACCGCTCGAATGTGCCAACAAATCCCGATAGGAGCTGCACATATCTCGTTCTTAGGGCACACTGGATAAGTCAAGCTACGAGTAAAACCAGACCTCAAGTTTCCCCGAGGTGGCCCCGTAGGTTGCCCGGTTCGGACCAACACTCAGAGGAGCACTGGCCTAGGGGGGGTTAAAATAAAGATGACCCTCGGGGCTGCAGACCCCAAGGGAGGGTTATAGGTTGTTAGGCAAATGGAAAACCAAAATTGGGCCTGGCTGGAGAAGTTTTATTCAAAGCGATTTGTCAAGGGGTTCCCATAAACCCGACCGCGTATGGAATGCAAAATCAAGGAACATAACACCGGTATGACGGAAACTAGGGCGGCAAGAGTGGAACAAAACACCAGGCAAAAGGCTGAGCCTTCCACCCTTTACCAAGTATATAGATGCATTAATTAAATAAGAGATATCGTGATATCCCAAAATAATCCTGTTCCAACATGGAGCAATCTTCAACTTCACCTGCAACTAACAACGCTATAAGAGGGGCTGAGCAGAAGTGGTAACTTAGCCAAACAACGGTTTGCTAGGAAGGGTGAAAAGGTTAGAGGCTGACATGGCAATTTGGGAGGCTTGATAAACAAGTGCTAGGTAGCGTAGCATAGCGATAGAACGAAGCAACTAGCATAGCAATGACAGTAGTGACATCCAGGGTAACGGTAATCTTGCCTGAAATCCTGCAAGGAGAAGAACAAGTCCATGAAGAAGATGAATGGGCGAAGACGAACCAAGCATATTGGAACGAATCCTCATGATCACAACAAAACAGGAACTATCGAGAAGAAGCACAACCGGAAAGCAGCAAACAACATGGTAAACACACAACACATTAACATGACATGATGCTCAATCAAGTATGATGCATGACAAAGGCTATATGATGCTACTCATGGCAAGAGATGATGCATACAAGAACAAAGACCAAAGCAAGTTTAAATGAGGCCGGAAACAACATATAACAAATCTGGTAAGTCCTCATATGCTAATTTCGAAATTGGTCCAGATCTAAACAAACTTTATGTTCAAGTTGTTAGACAGAAATTTAAGATGCACCAAGATGATCTACACGAAAATCTAGTCAAGTTACATATAAAGTTCATTTAGTTCGGAGCTACGACCTAGAAGATATGAGCAAAACAAGTTAAACATGGCATTGATGCAAAATGCATTCAAACATCAATAAAACACTCTCAAAACAAGGATTAAATTTGACATGATGAAACTACATTCAATTCTAAGCAAGTTCAATATAGAGCATGCTCAAAACGGAGCAACACATACACTCCAAACAAGATACAACAACAATCTGCCCAAAACAGCAACTAGGCACTTTGCAATCATCAAAACAACATGCTACAGGAATCATAAGAGCACAAACATGACATGCACTTCATGTACAGATAACATACTTCAAATATCATTAGGGTTCAGGCTCATAGGCATCAATATTAAATCAATATGAGCAATGCAAAATGCAACTTTATAACACAGGAGCATATGCATGAGCAGAGTTAAAATGATGGCAACATGAGAGCAAGAAAGAGACAAGCTACAACAAATGAACATGGCAACCAAGGGTATTTCATCAAAGTAAACAAAACAAAGAGCAAATAATATTATGGCATCATATACATATGGTTCATGTATCATTAGGAACCAACAAGACAATATTGAATGTTGGAACAGTTTCAGCAAGTATAAAACATCAACATTATCATAGGATATTTGCAAGTATGGAACAGAAGCATATGATATTCAAAATTAATAACTATGGCATGTGAACAAAGTACTCATAGCATACTTAAAAACATGTAATTGGAGCATCTCCATAAGAGGCATGGATCACTCAATAACAAGCTCACAACATGCCATAATGAAGTTAACAGAAAATTGGAACAACATGTAGGCATGTTCATGGCAATGACAACATATGCTACATGACATATATGAGGCATAAAAAGGCATGGCATGAAATATCATAACATGGGCAACAAAACATGTCAACTAAGCATCTCCAGATTGTGCATGGATTAATTGGTAGCATCATGCAAACATAGCAACATGATATGGCAGAAACAGACTTGACAACACATTAACATCAAGTAGCCCACTTCATAAGCTTGATGCGCTCACTAAAGGGAATATCAAAATACGTTCATTGCACCCCTGTAAATATGGCATGATTATGCTCCTAAAACATGTAGACATGATGCTCAAAAGAAAATCACACAAAAAGATATAAAAATGACAAATAGGCAAGTTACAGCAGTTTTCAGCAGTTAACAGCAACATGCACTATTGCAACAGAGATTAAGATATCACAATGCACCCTAGCATGAATGCAAAGCAGACCACCATGTAGAGAATGAAGATCAGAAGATGTGCATATCAAGATCATCATTATAGGATCAACAGAGACAAAGTTATGACACTCACAAGATGCACACATGATGTTAACAGACATCAGATTCCAACAGTTTATATCACTTAGCAGTGTTGCAATGAAGGTTAAGGCATCAAGATTAACAGTAACATGCATGCAAACCACTCATGAAGAGCATCCAGAGATGAACATTTTGACATATCAAACATGCAAAACGGAGCACTATGCACGAAGTTATGACAAGTCAAAGAGGTGCACATGAGATAGGAATTTCGGGACTTGGAAGAAAATTTCACCTCCGGAGCCAAGTTTGACCCGGGCACGGAAATCGACGCAGCGACCGAGCTCGCCGGGTACGAAGGAGAAGACCGATGCGGCGTCGGAGATGGCCGGATCCGGTGGATCTAGGCCGGATCCACCTGATCTCGGCGGCAGAGGATGGCAGAGGGTGACGGGGAGAGGCGGAGGACGGCGCTCGGACATCCCAGAGCGGCGGCGCGGCGGGGCGAGGCGGCCTAGGGCGCGTCGGGTCACCGGCGAGGAGTTGCGGGGGCGGCGGTGCCGGATGGCGCTTCAAGGCGGCGGGGCCGAGCGCGGGCGAAGGGAGGCGGCGGAGCGGCAGCACTCCAGTGCGGCGGCGCGGGAGCCAAGCGCGGGGCGGCAAGGAGCGGGCTCGCGCGGGCGTGCGTGGGCCACGGTGGCGGCAGACCAGGCCTGCGCGGGCCTACGACGGGCTCCGCGGGTCGGCGGCTACGGGGGGAGGCCAGGGGCGCGACGTGGCCGGCGGGGTTTGGCGCGGGAGGCGGCAGCGATGACGTGGCGGCAGGGGCGGGTGCCTCTGGCAGCGACAAGTGCTGGCGGCGGGTTTTGTGGGCACGGAAACCGAGGAAGGAGGAGGGGATTAGGGTTAGAGGCGATTTCCTTCTTAGATTTGGACGAGGGAGGTGTTTTTTATAAGCAGGAAGAGATAGGAGTGGCCAAATGAGGTGCGGTTTTTGCCCACACGATCGTGATCGAACGACAGAGAGCATGGAGGGGAGTTAGATGGGCTAGTGGGCTGTTGTGAAGGGGTGCTGGGTTGCAAGGAGAGAGGGGTTTCTGTTAACTCGGTTAACCATTGGGGGCATCAAACGACCTCCAAATGGAACGAAATTTGACAAGCGGTCTACCAGTGATATACCAAGGCCACTCGGCAAATCTCAGCCCATTCCGAGAACATTTTTCTCCCGCTCAGGAAACAAGGTTTGAGAAGGGCGACGGGTGCATGCGAGTGTGGTTGGGCTCAGAACGGACAACGGAGAGAACTGGGGGGATCCGGATGGATGCAAGTTCTAAAAAACATGCAGATGAAATGGAGATGATGACATGGCAAAGTGTAACACGCAAGCAGATGACATGGCAACGACGGCGAATATCTGGAAAACACCTGGTGCATCGGATTTGGGGCGTTACATCCATATTTCGAGAGGCAGTTCCATTGGCACGTATTGTCAAATAAGAGATCGTGTCCCCTTATTGCGCGATTCTCATAAATACGGGCATGGGTAACCCAACTGTTAACACCAGATTTTGGCATGACATAAAAAGAAAATGAGATGGCTTCGAGTGAGAGGGTTTTCAGCATGGAAATTTCACATCGCCGAGGGGAACAACTTTGATGTTTAAGTCATAGCCATCCGACCTCATCTCTAAGGCCGAAGTTGTGCTCAAAGTACTGGATTTTGTATTCAGAACACTGTTCGGCTGATTAAGACCCCAAGACGGCCTCGTATGGAAGCATTATCTACAATAATTGTCTTCGTCTCGTTGAAACGATCGATTTTTATATAAAAATCGTCGCAATCCGAGGTCGTATGCAAAAGTTAGAGCCCACACAACGAGACCCTCCAGCGAGCAAAATATGACGCCCGGAACCAGACACATATGTGGGTGTGTCTAATGAGATGCGTGAATAATGTGCTGTTTTGCACGAGCGATTTGACCCTCGGGATGACCTCTAATGAAAAATCGTTCAACATAAAAGTTGTTCATCTCGTTGAAACGGTCGAGATTGCTTTCGGACTCGTTTTCATCCGAGGTTGTGTGCCATCACAAAAAGGACCAGCAAGGCATAGTCAGTCTAAACCGAACAGTTTTGGAAAGTTCGGATAAAACCAGTCCGATTTTGACTAGGGTTTTGGACGTGAATTG
Source organism: Triticum aestivum (assembly GCF_018294505.1). Classification (NCBI taxonomy): domain Eukaryota; kingdom Viridiplantae; phylum Streptophyta; class Magnoliopsida; order Poales; family Poaceae; genus Triticum; species Triticum aestivum. Next base: position 419,546,989 of record NC_057813.1, on the reverse strand, counting down.
ATGCAATTTTCTTGTAAGGAAAGCCTAGATGAATCCTTTTCTTGTACTGGAAGTCCAACCGCCTCTTATATATGTTAGGGGTGACGGTCGATTGAACAACACACAATCGAACAAATCATTTACCACCTTTTACTTTTTATCTTTTATCTTTTCTCCTTAACCATAGTTCTTCTTCTTCCTTGTTCTTCGTTTGTTCTTCTTTTGCAGGGCGGCGAACCTCGAGGCCCTAGGGGCGATCAGGTCGACCTAGGGCAGACCATAGCCGCCGCGCGCCCTGACGGGGTCCCTCCCGGGCGTGTGGGGTATCGGGTTCTCAAAAGCACCCGTCGGATTGCCTGCGTACCGCGCTTCCGGACGGGTCTCCTTCGACGTGAGCTACGGTGCATCACCCCCGGTGTCAAGGGTACACGGTGACGTGTTCGTGTGCGAACACACTTTTTGGCGACTCTGCTGGGGACGAAGCTTTGAACGGTCTCCGGCCCGTTCTTGCTACGAAGAGATCGTCATCTAGGGTTTGCAGTCTACAAAGGTAATATGAATACCCAATCCCTTTATGTAGATGCAAATAATTCATATGGTGTTACTAGATCGTTCAATGAGTATACTCTATAGGCCAACCCTAGTTTTTTCAATCATGGAACTAACTACGTGCAAGGGCCGATTCAAAGTAATTTATATACTTCAACTTCTTATGATATTAGTAACATGCACCATATGTATCCCAACTCACATGCATCGTCAACCCAGCAAATTCATATGCCGATGAGCAACATGATGAGTTCGATTAATCAATTTGAAACACCCCAAGTTAGAATTTCCAATGCCATACAAGAAAGTGTTTCACCCTTTTGTTCATCGGCAGCTAATGTGCAATATAGTAATCCAACCATGGCGATGAATGAGAGAATTGGCCATGCTACTAGTGTCTATTCAGCCAGTTACTCTCAACCGTCATATGCTACACCTCATGTTACTAATTCTTCGGCACCATACACAACTGTAGATGCTCATAATTCGGCTTCACACCTTCCTGGTTATAGCCGAATGAATGTAAATTTTACAGGAGCGGTTGTGCCCAACATTGTAGAAGATGAGGTAGTGGTGGCTGCATTGAAGAGTTTAGCCCAAAATAAGAGAATTAGTGCTCTTTGCCTTGAACAACATGAAAAGGGGCTATTTCCTGATTATGCCGCAATAAAAGCTAGAGTTTTGCAAGAAGATGAATCTTTGCCAATTGATAAAATTGGCGAGCAAAAGTATGGTCTTACAACAATGCATATGCCTTCACCTAGTACTACATCATATTATACACCCCCTACACAATTGCAAAATTTCGGCAACACCCATGTGTCATTGCCGAAAGAATCTAAAATCATTGGGGGGGGGGGCAATCATATCCGGAGTGGGCTGAAATTGAGAAAAAGCTTAAAGCTAATTTTGCCGCTCGCCGTCAGAAACAAATAGTAAAAGAATTGGCTCAGATAAAAGAAGCATTGCCAATTGATAGTATCAATGAAAAGAAGGATGATTTGGAACATGAAAATGCTTCGGTTGAAAAAGCCGAATCAAGTAGTATATATTCTAAATCCATCAAATCCAACGAGGAAAGCATTATTGAGAAAGGGCATGGCAAGCATAGGAAAACCTTCTTCCTTCCCTATGAGTTCCGTGCCGTAGAAATTGACAAGCTTCAAGGACAAGAACAAGTAGCCGAACAAAGTTCGGCCGAAAAAAAATCTTCAAAGCAATGATGCACGGATTCAAGAAAAAGATGATGACAAGGTGTTGGGGAGCCATCCAAAGACGGAGCAAGATGTTCTTCAAATGGAACCACTATCATGCTCTACCAACATATTTGAAGAGGTATGCATAGCGAGTAATTTACCTATTTTCAGATTTGGTCGCAACTTCATTATTGATGCATCTATAAGAAATATTCTCATAAGTAATTTTGAAAGACCAATGAATAAGGGTAATTTACTTGTTAGCAATAAAATTGTTATGGAACATATCGGTCAACCCATTGCGCCATTTATAAAGACCGATAATGACTTATTGTTATAGCCAAAGCTTTTCCCATTGCTTTCTCTAAAGTTCATATCTAGTTGGGTAGCTTCGCTTATTTCTTACTTGGCTTACACTTGAGACATATGTGTTCTAGCTATTTTCATTTTCAGAAATATAAAGCCAAGGTTAAATTCTTTTAAGAAATCCGATGCTAATATTATATCTTATGCAAAGACACCGGAGATAGAGTGGAAAACACAATGTATAGCCGAATGGGAAGATTCCAAATCTGAACCATTTGTTTGCTTATCTTCAAAGCCGTTCACACAGCAAGATCGGCTAGAAAGCAAGAAGTTTACCTTCAATTCAAGCATGTGTGACCAAATATTTGATTTGTTGCTGAAAAATAATTACATTACAATTCTTGATCACCATGTTAAGCCATCAATCCAAGGATGAATGTATTGTAAGTTGCATAATTCGTCCAAGCATAATTTTGAGGATTGCAACATGTTTCGTCAAATAGTTAAATCGGCCATTGAAAAAGGATGATTGAAGTTTGTTGAAAAACCAAGAGATGACCAGTCTATTCCGATTAGTCCCGATGGCAAAAAGTTTTTGCATCGGCGGCTTCAAGCCGATCCATTTAAAGAGAATGTAAAAGCTGCAAGTGATGGGATCAAGCTTTCAAGTAAAGAAGTTGTTGAAGAGCATAATGAACATAATCTTGAGGGCAAAAATTCCATTGAAGCTGACTGGGGGGCAGCAAGCAAATCCAATGATAGATGAAAGCAAACCAAAAGAAAACAAAGGCCGAAATAAGCGCAGGTGTAAGAGATCAAAAATCACCTTCGCTGAACTATTAGATAAATATCAAAAGAAGAGTGAAGAGAAGAATACTTATCGGCCAAATCATGCAAAGAAACCAAGATCACCCCAAGGCACAAATATGAGGATTGGTATTGGCAAAGTGATAATTTAGATGCAACATATTCATATCCTTATTTTTGGCTGCCAATGCCAATGCTGTGGATGCCTCCCTATGTTCATATAGATCCATATTCATCATGGGACATGTATGATACAAGGGCACATTCTTCATCTTATTTTAGACCATCTCGCCAATATTATGCAGCTCCTAGAAAAACAACATTTGAACAATCACATGTTAAAGACCGTTTCAATCATAAGGAATCGGTCCGGAGCTCAAGGAAGAAGAAAGAGGTAGTCAAGCAAGTTTACCACGTTAAAAGAGATGGTCGTAAGTGTGCCACTTCAGATTTGATCTCAAATTAAAAAGAGCCAATTAAAGTGCTGACATTGGCTACAAAAGGCAAAGAAGTGAAGCAATCAATTGATAAAAATCAGAGTGCCAAATCTCAAGAAAAGAAGTTGAGGGTGCACGAGGCCCAAAAAGAGTTGCCATTGGTTGAACCAAGATCACAGTCGAGGTGCTCACTCGGCTTATCGTATTGGCAAAAGGAGGAGTTACAAAAGCTTAGTGCACAAGAACTCGAGGAAAGGAACATGGCATGGGTTCCCAAAGGAAGAACTCAAAATAAGAATTATGTGCAAGTTTCCATTACAAGGAGTGCGGCAAAGGTGAAGAAGGAAAATAGTGAAAACTATGAAGGACTATGCCATTAACGCCTATGCCATGGAATTCGTCATCAGGTATGATTGGTAACCCTCAATGGGCTTATTTTAATCCATGGATGCAATATAATTTCTTACATCATGAAAGGGTATTACCAAATCACTATACGTTTGACTAGCTACAAGTTTGTTGCTGATCCAAAGGGCCGAATACTTGATTTGTCATTTCATTTGTTTATTTCAGCTATATGTGCTTTGATTAAAGTTTAGATGGTAATGGTCGATATTTATCTATCGTCCTAAGATTATGCCAATGCATGGCCGGTGTAGTATCCTAACATCGTCCTTAGTTCAATAGGAGACCAAAACAAGCCTCATACCACTTAAAATATTTTTGCACAGTGATCAAAGCCGAATATAAAATTTTATTCGGTTTGGAGATTTTTGTCGCCATAGGTGCTGTACATATTGAGGCTTATGGTGATTCGTTATTAGTAGTTCAACAAATATCCAAAGTCTTTCAATGCTTTGACGAATCACTTAATGTTTATCTTGATAAATGTCTAGATATAATTTCTACTTTGGATTATTTTAGCATTGCTCATATATCTAGACATGACAATTGGAAAGCAAATGAGTTGGCACAGCAAGCATCCGGCTATCATGTTGATCGTGGCATGTTTATTATTTCTGGAAAGCCGATGTCTAGTCTTGCCAACATAGGGGAGGCCGAACCGGAGCCCACCGTTTCGGCCACCAATGAAATATTCAATGGAGGAGGAAATCAAGACTAGAGGAAACCCATTGTTGATTATTTGTGTGATCCTAGTAGAAGGGTGGACAGGGATGTTTGGTGTATGGCTTTTAAATACACAATGAGAGATGATGGTCTCTATCACCGAACGGTTGATGATACTCTTCTAAAGTGCTTGGACGAAGACCAAGCGAGAGTTGCTATGGGGGAGGTCCATGAAGGTATTTGTGGCACTCAACAGTCGGCTCCCAAGATGAAATGGTTGCTACGACGTACTAGATTTTATTGGCCGACTATGATTAATGATTGCTTCAGATATTACAAAGGGTGTGAAGCTTGTAAAAAATTTGGTGATATTCAGTTGGCTCCTGCTGCTATGTTACATCCCATTATCAAGCCGTGGACTTTCAGAGGATGGGGTTTAGACTTTATTGGACAAATTCATCCGTCTTCCGCAAAGGGGCATCGGTTCGTATTGGTGGCAACCGATTATTTCACTAAATGGTCTGAAGCAGTACCTCTCAAGAACATGACACATGCGGAGGTAATTAAATTCATAACCGAGCACATTATTCATAGATTCGGCATTCCTCAAACGTTGACTACAGATCAAGGCTCATCTTTTATGTCACACCAAGTCAGAGAATTTGCCGAATCTTACAACCTAAAGTTGCTCAATTCCTCTCCATATTATGCCCAAGCCAATGGACAAGCTGAGTCTAGCAATAAAATTTTAATCAAACTCATCAAGAAGAAGATTGAGGATAATCCAAGGAGATGGCATGAGTTGTTGTCTAAGGCTTTGTGGGCACATAGGATCTCAAGGCATGGTGCTACGAAGGTGACTCCATATGAGCTAGTATATGGTCAAGAGGCTATTTTACCGGTGGAACTAAATTTGAATGCTTTGAGAATTGCCAAGCAAAATGATTTATCGGCAGTAGACTTTTATAACTTAATGATGGACAACATTGACGAAGTTGCCGATAAACATTTGGCTGCTTTGAGGGCCATAGAGAGAGACAAGTTGAGGGTAGCAAGAGCTTACAATAAGAAAGTTAAAGTTGAATAATTTTCAAGTTGGTGATCTCGTCTGGAAAGTGATTCTGCCGATTGGTTCAAGAGATTAAAAATTCGGGAAGTGGTCTCCAAGTTGGGAAGGTCCTTTTAGGATTACAAGAATAGTTCCCAAAAACTCATATTTGGTGCAATCTGTACAAGGGGCATTGTTACCTCGAGCTCTCAATGGAAAGTACTTGAAGAAATACCACCCGAGTGGGTGGCAAGAAGCCTAAATAGGCAATGGCCGATACATAATTATCGCCCTAAGAAAAATAAATGGCCGATGGAGTGTTGACATCGTCCTTAGAACAAACACCGTGCATATTATTTCTCGACGTGCAAGCTTTGCCGAAAAACAGAGGGGCATGTGTTGACACCAGATTTTGGCATGACATAAGCATGGAAAGTTTCACATCGCCGAGAGGAACAACTTTGATGTTTAAGTCATAGCCATCCGACCTCATCTCTAAGGCCGAAGTTGTGCTCAAAGTACTGGATTTTGTATTCAGAACACTGTTCGGGTGATTAAGCCCCCAAGACGGCCTCGTACGGAAGAATTATCTACACAAATTGTCTTTGTCTCGTCAAATGATCGATTTTGATATAAATATCGTCGCAATCCGAGGTCGTATGCAAAAGTTAGAGCCCGCACAATGAGACCCTCCAGCGAGCAAAATATGACGCCCGGAACCAGACACATATGTGGGTGTGTCTGATGAGATGCGTGAATAATGTGCTGTTTTGCACGAGCGATTTGACCCTTGGGATGACCTCTAATGAAAAAACATTCAACATGAAAGATGTTCGTCTCGTCGAAACGGTCAAAATTGCTTTTTGACTCGTTTCAATCTGAGGTTGTTTGCCATCACAAAAAGGACCAGTAAGATACAGTCAGTTTAAACCGAATAGTTTTGGAAAGTTCGGATAAAACCAGTCCGAATTTGACTAGGATTTTGGACGTGAATTGATGCAATTTTCTTGTAAGGAAATTGTCGGTGTCAAAACTGGCGGATCTCGGGTAGGGGGTCCCGAACTGTGCGTCTAGGCGGATGGTAACAGGAGACAAGGGACACGATGTTTTTACCCAGGTTCGGGCCCTCTCGATGGAGGTAAAACCCTACCCCTGCTTGATCGATATTGATGATATGGGTAGTACAAGAGTGGATCTACCACGAGATCAAGGAGGCTAAACCCTAGAAGCTAGCCTATGGTATGATTGTTGTTGTTGTGTCCTAAGGACTAAAACCCTCCGGTTTATATAGACACCAGAGAGGGCTAGGGTTACACAGAGTCAGTTACAATGGTAGGAGATCTACATATCCGTATCGCCAAGCTTGCCTTCCACGCCAAGGAAAGTCCCATCCGGACACGGGACGAAGTCTTCAATCTTGTATCTTCATAGTCTTGGAGTCCGGCCGATAATGATAGTTCGGCTATCCGGACACCCCCTAGTCCAGGACTCCCTCAGTAGCCCCTGAACCAGGCTTCAATGACGATGAGTCCGGCGCGCATATTGTCTTCGGCATTGCAAGGTGGGTTCCTCCTCCGAATAATTCATAGAAGATTGTGAACACCAGGATAGTGTCCGGCTCTGTAAAATAAATTCCACGTACCACCGTAGAGAGAATAATATTTACACAAGTTCAATTTGCTGACGTATTTCATGGCATGACGTCACACCACAACCAAGCTTTTACTCGAATCGTTTTTATTATACCACCTCAGCGCGTTTAGCGAAGCGGTTTCCTTGGCACGTCTTGTCGAAGCAAAGATTGTGTTCCCCTTATTCCGGGATTCCCATCAGTACGGACGTGGGTAACCCAACCGTGCCATTGATTGTGGCGCTTGGGAGATAAGTGAGTTTTACCAGGCTAGTAGGGACGCATAGCTTCATCCGCCCATATATAAGGGGATAAGGATCCACCTTTTTTACCTACACCTTCTTCCTCCTTTGCTTATCCATCTCCGTGCACTCGAGCTCCAGCGCCCAAGTCCGCACATCTCACCTCGACCTTCTCCAGCCATGTCCGGAGCGGGAGGCAAGTGGATGGCCTCCTCTGTTACGGAGGGGCACATTGAGAAGCCACGCAGCGCCGGATATCTGTCCAGCGACATTGCGCATCGGCTGCCCGACGAGGGGCAGCTCATCCCCACCCCCAGGCCCCATGAGAGGGTGGTATTCCTTCCCCATTTCCTCCGCGGACTGGGCTTCCCACTCCACCCCTTTGTCCGGTGGCTCATGTTCTACTATGGCCTGGATTTCCACGATCTGGCCCCAAATTTCATCCTCAATATCTCGGCGTTTATCGTCGTGTGTGAGGCCTTCCTCTGCATCCAGCCCCACTTCGGCTTGTGGCTAAAGACCTTCAATGTCAATGTAACGCCCCGGATTCGTTGCGCCAGGTGTCCGCCAGTTATTCGCCGTCGTTGCCATGTCATTTGCTTGCGTGTTGTAGTTTGCCATGTCATCATCTGCATTTCATATCATGTCATCATGTGCATTTCATTTTGCATACGTGTTCGTCTCATGCATCCGAGCCTTTTCCCCGTTGTCCGTTTTGCAATCCGGCACACCTATGTCATCCGACATCCCCTTCTTCTCTCCTGTTGTGAGCGGGTATTAAACTTTCTCAGAATGGCCCGAGGTTTGCCAAGCGGCCTTGGTATAGCACCGGTAGACCGCCTGTCAAGTTTCGTGCCATTTGGTGGTCGTTTGGTACTCCAACGGTTAACCGGGTAACCGTGAAAGCCTCTTTTGTTGCAGCCCAACACCCCTTCCAAAGTGGCCCAAAACCCATCTAACTCCCCTCCATGTTCTCGGTCGTTCGATCACGATCGCGTGGCCGAAAACCGCACCTCATTTGGACTCTCCTAGCTCCCTCTACCTATTTAAAGGCCCTCCCCTTCCATTTTCGCGCAGATCAAACCCTAGCCCCGCTCCTCTCCGCGCCGCCGGACATGTCCGCCCCTGCCGGACACGTCCGCCGGACACCTCACTCCGCCCAATCAGGGCTTGCCACGTCAGCTCCGCCGCCGCCCACACCCACTCCCGCGCCGCCACGTGGCGCCGCCGCCTCCACCACCGCGCCGGCCCGCCAGGCCCGCCGCGGGCCCGCCGCCGCCGCCGCCCGGGCCGCCTCGCCCGTGGGCGCGGCCGCTCCCGCCGGCCGCCGTCCACCTCCTACGCCGCCGCGGCCTCGCCGCCGGCCGCCGCCACCACCGCCGAGGCGCCCCCGCGCCTCTCCCCATCGCCGCCCTCCGCCAGCTCCCGAGCGCGCCGCCCCCGCTCCTCGCTCCGGCGACCGAAGCCCCGCGCCGCCCTCCGCCGGGCCGCGCCGCCTTCCGCGCCGGTGTATGCCGCGGCCGCCCCGCCGACCTCCGCGCCGAGCTCCAGGGAGAGGAGCTCCCGAGCCCGCGCCGCCGCCCTTGCCTTCTCCGGTCGCCCCACCCTCGCCGGCGCCAGATTCGGCGAGGATCCGGCCAGATCCGCCGCCCTCGGCCTCCTCCGGCGAACCCTCCGGCGAGCTCGTGCCGCCGCCTCGTAAACCGTGCAACCCGCAGGTTGACCCCCGAAATCCTCTAAGTCCCAGATTTTAGTTATTTTCTTGCATTTTCATAGCATCACATCTCTGTATCCGTAGCTCCGTTTCGTGCGTATAATATGTCAAATTGTTCGTCTCGACGAGTACATCATTTCGTTCCATTGCATCATTTTCATTTGAGCTCATCGTGATGCCCGAAATGCTGTTGGAAGAGTGCTTCAGGATGTTAATCTGCTGAAACTGTTATAAATTGCTGTTTTATCATTTTTGCCATGATTTATGTGTGCATCCTATGAGGTTGAGCTCTACATGAATGTTGGACTATGCCATGCCATCTTTCCATAGGTGTTGACCTTGTATTTTTGTGAGTTGTGTGCTGAGTGCTTTGAGCTTGTAAAGTAGGGTAGTTGCTGTTGCTGTTTTCCTGACAGATTCTGTTACATTTTGATGCCATGTTAACATGCTTCCACTAATCAATCTATGCATAATCTGGAGATGCTCTATAAACATGTTTTGATATACATGTCTTGCTCTATCCATTCATGCTCTTGGTTGCAATTATAGCCTGCGGGAACATGTTCATTTCTTGTTTCAAATTTGCTAGAAAATGTTTCCTGACAGATTGTTTGCATGAGATTCAATTTTCACGAGGTCGTTGTAGTTGATCCGTGTATGCTATGACCTTGCTCTTGCCATGCTTAGCTTCATAAACATGCCTTATTACTATTGGTTGCCTTGCCATGCCATGTATTGCTCTGTAGTGAGTGTTTCGAGCTCACGAACATGCCTACTTATTGTTGTTCCTGCCATGTTTAAATCTGTAATAAAACTTGCTATGTTTACATGGGTGCGATCATATCCTCTAGTCCTTTTTGGCTTATGGTCAGTAAGGGACTATTGATATATGCTTTGAGTAGAATCATGCCATGCCTTTGTTTGCCATGATAAGTTCCTGTAACATGTTGTTTGATAGCTCTAAACATTGCAACCTGATGTTATTTCTGCTAAAGTCTGAAACTGTTATTATTTGCAATATCTCCATGTGTTTTTGAGCATGTTCTAGTTGTTTCTGGAGATAGCTCAGTGTTCATGTTTTTTATGCCTTACGTTTACTTCATGCCCATGCCTTTTGTTATTATGTTGGGGTGTTGTAGCATGTTGTTTTGATGCTTGTAAGATGCCTAGTTGCTGTTTTGGACAGATTGTTGCTATGACTTGTATAGTGTGTGGGTGTTGAACCGTTGCTCCGTTTTGAGTGTGCTCTATATGAAACTTGCTTGATTTTGCATGTAGCTTCATATTATCATGTTGCATCCTTGTTTTGAGGTGTTTGCTTGATGTTTGTATGCATTTTGCATCAATGTCATGTTTAACTTGTTTTGCTCATATCTTCTAGGCCGTAGCTCCGAATCTAATGAACTTTATATGTAACTTGACTAGAATTTCGTGTAGATCATCGTGGTGCATCTTAACTTGCTGTTTAACTACTTGAACATAAGTTTTATTCAGTTCTGGACCTATTTCGAAAATTGCATATGAGGACTTACCGGAATTGTTATACGTTGTTTCCGGCCTCATTTAAACTTGCCTTGATGTGTTGTTCTTGTTTGCATGATCTCTTGCCATGAGTAGCTTCATGTAGCTTGGTCATGCATCATGCTTGTTGTGCATCATGTCTTGTTCTTGTGTGGGGTGTTTACCTATGTTGTGTGCTTCTTCTTGTTAGTTCCTGTTTCGTTGCGTTCGTGAGGATTCGTTCGTCTACGTTTGGTTCGGCTTCATCCGTTCATCTTCTTCATGGACTCGTTCTTCTTCCTTGCAGGATTTCAGGCAAGATGACCGCTACCCTGGATCTCACTACTATCATTGCTATGCTAGTTGCTTCGTTCTATCGCTATGCTGCGCTACCTATTACCTGTTTATCAAGCCATCCCATATTGCCATGAACCTCTAACCTTTGACACCATTCCTAGCAAACCATTGTTTGGCTATGTTCCCGCTTTGCTCAGCCCCTCTTATAGCGTTGCTAGTTGCAGGTGAAGTTGAAGATTTCTCCATGGTGGACAGGGTTTATGTTGGGATATCACAATATCTCTTATATTATTAATGCATCTATATACTTGGTAAAGGGTGGAAGGCTCGGCCTTATGCCTGGTGTTTTGTTCCACTCTTGCCGCCCTAGTTTCCGTCATACCGGTGTTATGTTCCCGGATTTTGCGTCCCTAACGCGGTCGGGTGATTTATGGGACCCCCCCGACAGTTCGCTTTGAATAAAACTTGTCCAGCAAGGCCCAACATTGCCTTTTACCATTTGCCTCACCACCACCTACTTTTCCCTTGGGAGTAATTAACCCAAGGGTCATCTTTATTTAGCCCCCCCCCCCGGGCCAGTGCTTGTCTAAGTGTTGGTCCGAACCGGGCAGACTGCGGGGCCACCTCGGGGCAACTCGAGGGCTGGTTTTACTCGTAGGCTGACCTATCCGGTGTTGCCCTGAGAACGAGATATGTGCAGCTCCTATCGGGATTGTCGGTGCATCGGGCGGCTTTGCTGGTCTTGTTTTACCATTGTCGAAATGTCTTGATGTACCGGGATACCGAGTCTGATCGGAGTGTCTCGGGTGAAGGTCTATTCCTTCGATGATCGCGAGAGCTTGTCATGGGCTAAGTTGGGACACCCCTGCAGGGTATAAACTTTCGAGAGCCGTGCCCGCGGTTATGTGGCAGATGGGAATTTGTTAATGTCCGGTTGTAGATAACTTGACACTTGATCCGAATTAAAACGCATCAACCGAGTGTGTAGCCGTGATGGTCTCTTCTCGGCGGAGTCCGGGAAGTGAACACGGTTTCTGTGTTATGTTTGACGTAAGTAGGTGTTCAGGATCACCTCTTGATCATTGCTAGCTTCACGGCCGTTCCGCTTGTTCTCTTCTCGCTCTTATTTGCGTTGGTTAGCCACCATATCATGCTTAGTCGCTGTTGCAACCTCACCACTTTACCCCTTCCTTTCCCATTAAGCTTTGCTAGTCTTGATACCCATGGTAATGGGATTGCTGAGTCCTTGTGGCTCACCAGTTACTTCCAAAAACCAGTTTGCAGGTGCCTATGTTACCGAGCAGGTGACGCATTCAAGCTCAAGGAGGAGCTCGATGAAGATCTTGCCCTTTGTGTTGTTTCGTTCTAGTTGATCAGTAGTGGAGCCCAGTTGGGGTCGATCGGGGACCTTTGTCGCATTTTGGGTTCTTCTTTCATTTTGGTTCCGTAGTCGGACCTTGATTGTATCTGGATGATGTAATGCTTTATTCATGTAATTGTGTGAAGTGGCGATTGTAAGCCAACTATGTATCTCTTTCCCTTATGTATTACTTGGGTTGTGTGAAGATTACCTCACTTGCGACATTGCTTTCAATGCGGTTATGCCTCTAAGTCGTGCTTCGACACGTGGAAGATATAGCCGCATCGAGGGCGTTATAAGTTGGTAATCAGAGCCTTCCCCGACCTTAGGAGCCCCACTGCTTGATCGCTTTTAGCGGCCGAGTTGTGTCTAGAAAAATGTTTTGAGTCATTTAGGATTATATATATCGGAGAGTTAGGAATTCTTTTTACTCCTCAGTCCCTTCATCGCTCTGGTGAGGTATCCTGACGTAGAGTTTTGACTCTTCTCTTCTCAAATTTCACTAAAAATATTTTTAGGATCACGCGGGTATCTTGGAATCGATCCGATATTCTTATGACGAGAACATTGTTCTTGGTGCCTCCTGACATTTAGGGGTTGTGGCAGTGTCCCGGGCAGTTGAGCTCTGAGGTGTTGTCGTCATAATTTTATCGTTGCAGTTCTGGAATACCTGAGTTTAGTACGCCGACATCGAAAATCTCTTTTATGCAGTTGTTGGTGAGATAACCCCGCTAACCCAGTACTGAGGTGAGTACGGGAGTATTGCCATGACTCGTATAACGGATGCTTTTTGAAGGTTGAGGTACACGATTTCCGAAGGTTTCTTGGTTATGTGTTGACGGATGGATACAGCTGGATGTAGGGATTGTTAGTTTGTGTGAGATATATATTGCTCCCCTGTATCCCCAACACCTGATTGCATAACCGGAAAATTTCGGGAGTTTCATAGGTGGGAATTCAAGTAGCTCTTAGGATATCTTTCCGACGGATGTATGATATGAAATTGGGGTTCGACATCTAGTGGTCTGCCTATTCACGGTTGGTTTTACAGTGGTATCGTTGTGTCTTAAAGAGTCCTTGGCTATGCCGACTCGGGGACGCTTCGTATGTCATGTGCACTGCCTTGTACATGATGGTGTTGTACGATTGAGCCCATGTAGGCCCCACCACGAAAACTTTGGACGAAATCTCTATCATATGTTTGTTCCGGCTTATTCTGCAAGCCAATCCTTTGTTTTGTTTTATTGTGGTATTCGAGTTGCTTCGTTGTCAAGTGTGGATTCCATACCTTTCCTAAATGGTGTTCTCATACTCCGATGTGAATACCAATCCTTCTCGACAATCGAGATTGTCATGTCAATCCTTTTCAACCGGCGTGTTTCTCTTCAAGTGGATCCGATCATTCTCCCCATCCGCAAGATCAATTCTAAGTTTTTCTCAACGGTGTTTGTTTCATCCATCCCAGGTTGTCTTTGTTTTCCCGCCCACCCACCCTTTTTCTTCAAGGACACAGATTTCTTAATCAAGTATCCATTTATTCATGTGAAGTCACTTCACTCTTTTCAATCAATATTCTTATCCGGTGATTTCCCATGAAGATGCTCACGAGCTTCAAATTCATCATTCTTCATTCTCGTATTCTTCTCTGGTGGATCCAATTCAAGCTTTTGATATTCATCATATCCCTTTCCTCGTTTCAATGTCTTCTCATTCCGGTGCACCTCATTATCATTCTACTTCTCGCTATTTGTTATTCCGGAGTGCTCAAGATATCTCGAAGATTCGTGTTTCCACTCTGCATTCATTCAAGCTCTTTCGAGATTGGTATCCCATTCAAGTCATTTAATTCAACCGGTGCAACATCTCTTTTAAATCTTTTCAACGGTGTTCTTTTGAGTGGGCCCTAACCCACAGGTCTTTTTCCAGGATCTTACCTGACTCTTCTATTTTCCCAGAGCTATCCTAAATTCTTCTCCAAGTTTGACGTAAGAATGAATTTTCATCAGTCACATGCTTTTCTCCAAGATCTTTCAAATTCTTTTCATAGTTGGCTCAACCTCTTCGCTTTTGATTCTTCCGGTGTGCCTCAATAATTCTTGGTGGTGTTTCTCATTGTCATTCTCATCATTTGAAGACCGAAGAAGAGTTCCTCTTAAATCTTGGTCCATTCTCTTGAATATTCATGGTTCTAGCTTCATGCTATCCTCATAATTGTTTTGATTGTGAGAATTCTTTTCTTACCATTCGGAGGATTTCTTGAGTTGTTTCCATTTCTTTCCTCCGAAGGCCATCATGTCATAATTCTTCATTCTCAGTTTTCAGCTCTCGTTCTTGAATTCTTCCAGTGCATCATTCTAATACCCTCTAATCAGTTCATGATCTCTTCGTTCTCATGTATCTAAATCCCCTCAAGTATCTTCATTCGTTCTCCAATTCTTCCGGTGAATTGTGCCTTTGCTACTCTCTTTTTCAATTCTTACGGTGGTTCATTCAAGATTTTCACTTCCTTCGTTACCATATCAAATATTCATTTGTTGTTCCAATCCTACCGGTGGTTCGTTGAAGACCTTCTGAAGTTTTGATATATCTCTTTTAATCCTTTCTACGAGAATAAGTAGTATGCCAAATCCGTTGATTCTCATCAATTTAATTGGTGAAGGATAAGCATAACATAATTCTTGTTCTTGTTCATCCAAGTGATTAATTCTTTATTCCGGAGGCCCTTAAAATTCTCGGTTTCATTTGTTTCATCTTCTCTTTTTCCCGGAGTTCCAAGCTCTAATTATCACGGAGATCCATCTAAATCATTGCAAGGATTCACCTTGTGTTTTTCAATTTCTCTTTCTTTTCATTCCTTTTGTTTACCGGAGTTCTTCATGGAGGTTCTACATGATGGTTCGTCAAGGATTCTTTTCATTCTTCAATTGTTCTTCAAGATTTCTCTTGAAGTTATGATCTGCCAAGCTATACTCTAAAATAAACATGGTGTTCAACACATGTTTTGTTTTGAGGAGCTCAAGTATTCTTCTTCTTGCATTCCAAAGTGCAATTCTTTCTACCTTATCTTTTGAGGTGGTGTTATGTCACTCTTGACAATTTCCTTCATGTTTCATGATTCATATTATTGTCAAAAGTGAGGTATTTTAAATCCATCAATCTCTTCTTTGGAGTTATCTTGGTAAAGATTTCACCCAAAGCCTTTCCTAAGGAATGTTGCTATTTGTGGTGTTTATCTATGATCCAAGTTGTCTCTCTATCATCTCGGCGAAAGCAGTTTTGCATCTCTTCGTTGATCTCAAGCAATCAATGGTTTGCATTAGTGGCCGGTTGTCACCTCATAGTCTTGAGATGTTTGCCATAAGCCCACAACAAGCTTGTGCTTCTCGTTGTTGTTTTTCCAACATCTCCGTTCGATTCTCCTTTGCAAGGATGATTTCCAAGCTCAATTGTGGCAGAAGTTGGCATTTTCTTCTCCATTCTTTTGTTCCAATGATTTACCTTCTATTCTTTCTTCTGAAGGCATTACGTTTGCTCTCTTCACTCATCATGTCGAATTGTGAGGTCATGTTCTTTTCTTGCTTATCCATTTAACCGCAGTGTGGTGTTCTCATTCATTATCTTTTCATCTCATCAATATCATCTCATCCTATCTAGTTTTCCTTCTTCTTTCAGTCGGAGTGCTGCCCAAATTATATCATTCTTACTCCTTCTCTATCTAGTTTTAACCGGAGTGGTTTCAATATCTATCTTGTCACTAAACCTCTTGGTTCTCGTCGTATCCCATGTTCCTCTTCTAACAGAGTGCTTTCAACTTTGTTCATCTTCGTTGTTTTCTTTCTTTCATTTTGTTCGACCTCTCAAGGTTTGTTGGTTTCACTCGTTCGTCAAAGAAGCAACTTAGTTTACCTCTTCTATTCCTCTTCCGTTTTTTCCCTCCGGTGCCATCCTAGATCTCGGGACGAGATCCTCTCGTAGTGGTGGAGTATTGTAACGCCCCGGATTCATTGCGCCAGGTGTTCGCCAGTTATTCACCGTCGTTGCCATGTCATTTGCTTGCGTGTTGCAGTTTGCCATGTCATCATCTGCATTTCATATCATGTCATCATGTGCATTTCATTTTGCATACGTGTTCGTCTCATGCATCCGAGCCTTTTCCCCGTTGTCCGTTTTGCAATCCGGCACACCTATGTCATCCGGCGTCCCCTTCTTCTCTCCTGTTGTGAGCGGGTATTAAACTTTCTCAGAATGGCTCGAGGTTTGCCAAGCAGCCATGGTATAGCACCGGTAGACCGCCTGTCAAGTTTCGTGCCATTTGGAGGTCGTTTGGTACTCCAACGGTTAACCGGGTAACCGTGAAAGCCTCTTTTGTTGCAGCCCAACACCCCTTCCAAAGTGGCCCAAAACCCATCTAGCTCCCCTCCATGTTCTCGGTCGTTCGATCACGATCGCGTGGCCGAAAACCGCACCTCATTTGGACTCTCCTAGCTCCCTCTACCTATTTAAAGGCCCTCCCCTTCCATTTTCGCGCAGATCAAACCCTAGCCCCGCTCCTCTCCGCGCCGCGGGACATGTCCGCCCCGGCCGGACACGTCCGCCGGACACCTCACTCCGCCCAATCAGGGCTTGCCACGTCAGCTCCGCCGCCGCCCGCACCCACTCCCGCGCCGCCATGTGGCGCCGCCGCTTCCACCCACCGCGCCGGCCCGCCAGGCCCGCCGCGGGCCCGCCGCCGCCGCCGCCCGGGCCGCCTCGCCCGTGGGCGCGCTCGCTCCCGCCGGCCGCCGTCCACCTCCTACGCCGCCGCGGCCTCGCCGCCGGCCGCCGCCACCACCGCCGAGGCGCCCCCGCGCCTCTCCCCATCGCCGCACTCCGCCAGCTCCCGAGCGCGCCGCCCCCGCTCCTCGCTCCGGCGACCGAAGCCCCGCGCCGCCCTCCGCCGGGCCGCGCCGCCTTCCGCGCCGGCGTATGCCGCGGCCGCCCCGCCGACCTCCGCGCCGAGCTCCAGGGAGAGGAGCTCCCGAGCCCGCGCCGCCGCCCATGCCTTCTCCGGTCGCCCCACCCTCGCCGGCGCCAGATCCGGCGAGGATCGGCCAGATCCGCCGCCCTCGGCCTCCTCCGGCGAACCCTCCGGCGAGCTCGTGCCGCCGCCTCGTAAACCGTGCAACCCGCAGGTTGACCCCCGAAATCCTCGAAGTCCCAGATTTCAGTTATTTTCTTGCATTTTCATAGCATCACATCTCTGCATCCGTAGCTCCGTTTCATGCGTATAATATGTCAAATTGTTCGCCTCGACGAGTACATCATTTCATTCCATTGCATCATTTTCATTTGAGCTCATCTTGATGCCCGAAATGCTGTTGGAAGAGTGATTCAGGATGTTAATCTGCTGAAACTGTTATAACTTGCTGTTTTATCACTTTTGCCATGATTTATGTGTGCATCCTATGAGGTTGAGCTCTACATGAATGTTGGACTATGCCATGCCATCTTTCCAGAGGTGTTGACCTTGTATTTTTGTGAGTTGTGTGCTGAGTGCTTTGAGCTTGTAAAGTAGGGTAGTTGCTGTTGCTGTTTTCCTGACAGATTCTGTTACATTTTGATGCCATGTTAACATGCTTCCACTAATCAATCTATGCATAATATGGAGATGCTCTATAAACATGTTTTGATATACATGTCTTGCTCTATCCATTCGTGCTCTTGGTTGCAATTATAGCCTGCCGGAACATGTTCATTTCTTGTTCCAAAGTTGCTTGAAAATGTTTCCTGACAGATTGTTTGCATGAGATTCAATTTTCACGAGGTCGTTGTAGTTGATCCGTGTATGCTATGACCTTGCTCTTCCCATGCTTAGCTTCATAAACATGCCTTCTTACTATTGGTTGCCTTGCCATGCCATGTATTGCTCTGTAGTGAGTGTTTCGAGCTCACGAACATGCCTACTTATTGTTGTTCCTGCCATGTTTAAATCTGTAATAAAACTTGCTATGTTTACATGGGTGCCATCATATCCTCTAGTCCTTTTTGGCTTATGGTCAGCAAGGGACTATTGATATATGCTTTGAGTAGAATCATGCCATGCCTTTGTTTGCCATGATAAGTTCCTGTAACATGTTGTTTGATAGCTCTAAACATTGCAACCTGATGTTATTTCTGCTAAAGTCTGAAACTGTTATTATTTGCAATATCTCCATGTGTTTTTGAGCATGTTCTAGTTGTTTCTGGAGATAGCTCAGTGTTCATGTTTTGTTATGCCTTACGTGTACTTCATGCCCATGCCTTTTGTTATTATGTTGGGGTGCTGTAGCATGTTGTTTTGATGCTTGTAAGATGCCTAGTTGCTGTTTTGGACAGATTGTTGCTATGACTTGTATAGTGTGTGGGTGTTGAACCGTTGCTCCGTTTTGAGTGTGCTCTATATGAAACTTGCTTGATTTTGCATGTAGCTTCATATTATCATGTTGCATCCTTGTTTTGAGGTGTTTGCTTGATGTTTGTATGCATTTTGCATCAATGTCATGTTTAACTTGTTTTGCTCATATCTTCTAGGCCGTAGCTCCGAATCTAATGAACTTTATATGTAACTTGACTAGAATTTCGTGTAGATCATAGTGGTGCATCTTAACTTGCTGTTTAACTACTTGAACATAAGGTTTATTCAGTTCTGGACCTATTTCGAAAATTGCATATGAGGACTTACCGGAATTGTTATACGTTGTTTCCGGCCTCATTTAAACTTGCCTTGATGTGTTGTTCTTGTTTGCATCATCTCTTGCCATGAGTAGCTTCATGTAGCTTGGTCATGCATCATGCTTGTTGTGCATCATGTCTTGTTCTTGTGTGGGGTGTTTACCTATGTTGTGTGCTTCTTCTTGTTAGTTCCTGTTTCGTTGCGTTCGTGAGGATTCGTTCGTCTACGTTTGGTTCGGCTTCATCCGTTCATCTTCTTCATGGACTCGTTCTTCTTCCTTGCGGGATTTCAGGCAAGATGACCGCTACCCTGGATCTCACTACTATCATTGCTATGCTAGTTGCTTCGTTCTATCGCAATGCTGCGCTACCTATTACCTGTTTATCAAGCCATCCCATATTGCCATGAACCTCTAACCTTTGACACCATTCCTAGCAAACCATTGTTTGGCTATGTTCCCGCTTTGCTCAGCCCCTCTTATAGCATTGCTAGTTGCAGGTGAAGTTGAAGATTTCTCCATGGTGGACAGGGTTTATGTTGGGATATCACAATATCTCTTATATTATTAATGCATCTATATACTTGGTAAAGGGTGGAAGGCTCGGCCTTATGCCTGGTGTTTTGTTCCACTCTTGCCGCCCTAGTTTCCGTCATACCGGTGTTATGTTCCCGGATTTTGCGTCCCTAACGCGGTCGGGTGATTTATGGGACCCCCCTGACAGTTCGCTTTGAATAAAACTTGTCCAGCAAGGCCCAACATTGCCTTTTACCATTTGCCTCACCACCACCTACTTTTCCCTTGGGAGTAATTAACCCAAGGGTCATCTTTATTTAGCCCCCCCCCCCGGGCCAGTGCTTGTCTAAGTGTTGGTCCGAACCGGGCAGACTGCGGGGCCACCTCGGGGCAACTCGAGGGCTGGTTTTACTCGTAGGCTGACCTATCCGGTGTTGCCCTGAGAACGAGATATGTGCAGCTCCTATCGGGATTGTCGGTGCATCAAGCGGCTTTGCTGGTCTTGTTTTACCATTGTCGAAATGTCTTGATGTACCGGGATACCGAGTCTGATCGGAGTGTCTCGGGTGAAGGTCTATTCCTTCGATGATCGCGAGAGCTTGTCATGGGCTAAGTTGGGACACCCCTGCAGGGTATAAACTTTCGAGAGCCGCGCCCGCGGTTATGTGGCAGATGGGAATTTGTTAATGTCCGGTTGTAGATAACTTGACACTTGATCCGTATTAAAACGCATCAACCGAGTGTGTAGCCGTGATGGTCTCTTCTTGGCGGAGTCCGGGAAGTGAACACGGTTTCTGTGTTATGTTTGACGTAAGTAGGTGTTCAGGATCACCTCTTGATCATTGCTAGCTTCACGGCCGTTCCGCTTGTTCTCTTCTCGCTCTTATTTGCGTTGGTTAGCCACCATATCATGCTTAGTCGCTGCTACAACCTCACCACTTTACCCCTTCCTTTCCCATTAAGCTTTGCTAGTCTTGATACCCATGGTAATGGGATTGTTGAGTCCTCGTGGCTCACCAGTTACTTCCAAAAACCAGTTTGCAGGTGCCTATGTTACCGAGCAGGTGACGCATTCAAGCTCAAGGAGGAGCTCGATGAAGATCTTGCCCTTTGTGTTGTTTCGTTCTAGTTGATCAGTAGTGGAGCCCAGTTGGGGTCGATTGGGGACCTTTGTCGCATTTGGGGTTCTTCTTTCATTTTGGTTCCGTAGTCGGACCTTGATTGTATCTGGATGATGTAATGCTTTATTCATGTAATTGTGTGAAGTGGCGATTGTAAGCCAACTATGTATCTCTTTCCCTTATGTATTACTTGGGTTGTGTGAAGATTACCTCACTTGCGACATTGCTTTCAATGCGGTTATGCCTCTAAGTCGTGCTTCGACACGTGGGAGATATAGCCGCATCGAGGGCGTTAGAGTCAAGCCGAAGGTTGTGAAGGGCAGCCAAGCGGAGTGCGGAGGCGCCATGGTGGACAAAATGCCCAATGTCACTTGGCTCGAGGGTGCCTTCGTGGAATCCATCAAAGGGTGGCAATCGGGGTGGTTCTACATCACCGAGCCGCGTGACACTAAATGGGCAGCGGTCCCCGAATTCAGATCTGGCATCCCCATGCAGCTCACCTCCTGGAAAGAGAAGGGCTTGCTATGGGGTAGTTCGGAAGCTGACCGGACTCCAGTCCTGTCTCCAGACCCTAGTGAACAAGAAGCTCAAGCTTGTCAATGTGATCCAGGTCATGTTCGTCCGCCGTATTCTCCCCTGCCAGCAACGGGATTTGAATTTGTGGGAGTTTGATCCAGCACAGCACCGGACTTTGAGCGGGATCTTCGACACTACGTACAAAGCTGCCTGGAGGGTGCTGTTCAAGGGCGCCGAAGCTCCCGCATCCGCTACCGATGATCGCGGATTTAGAACGCAGCGTCCGGCTGGCGAGGTAAGCTATGTTATCCTTTATGGGACACTTGCTTTTCATAATTTGACTCTATGCGGGATCTAAACTCCCAATACCTTTAACAGGCCTGGCAGAAGACGTCCGGACAGCTTGACTATCCGGCTCCCCTTCCAGAGGACCCAGTGGATGCCTGTTTGACAGGGCTGCTGGTCCCGGCACCTTACGTGGTGCCGGAGAAGAAGGCCAAGAAGAAGGCCACGAGAACCCGAAGGAGTTCCCGGCGTCAGGTGGTATCGGACTCATCGTCTGATGACTCCGAGGCAGACTGCTCCCACGAGGACGAGGAGAAGAAAGAGGCCTCTTCCCCAGCGGGGGGAGAGAAGAAGAGGAAGGCCTCCCCAACGAGGGAGGCCGAAGGGTCCAAGAAGGGAAGGACCCTTCCCCCGGACTGTTCCGCCAATGTCGGCGACGGCGACGAGGAGTGGCCCTCAAGGGCCAAGCCCCTGGCGAGATCGTAAGTATCCGGACTCCTAGATGATTTACGATTTTTCTTTCTGTCACATAGTGTCTTTCTAATGCCGCATACAACCCTGTAGTCCGCCCAAGGACGATCTTCCCGCTTCGTCGAGCGGGTCCTTGGGCACGTCGGATATGGATTCCCCTCCGACCGCCTCCACCCCCCGTGACGCTGAAGACGCCGAGGTGGGATCCCAGGAGGGGACCCAGCAGGAGGAGCAGGCTCCGGAGGTGCCGCAGGGCAACCTCCCGGACTTTGCACCGGACTCCGCACCGGAACCTGCAGTGGTTCCGGAGTTCGGCGGGCGGCCCCTTCGTAAGAAGGGCAAGACTGTGACACCGGCAGCCTCCGTCCAACCGGAGGCGCCGGATAACTTGCTGGAGGCGCTCAACGGCGCTTCCATCGCAGAAGAACACCGCACTGTCATGAGTGCGGTGATTCAGAAGGTTCAGCTTGCCAAGAGCGGGCTGACCGAAGCCTGCAGCAGCCTTCTAACAGGCTTTGAGGTAAGAATTTTAAGATATGTAATATAATACCGCATAGACAGTAGCCCCTGATGCTCGGTTCGGTGTTCAGAAACAAAAGCCGGACTAAGGATCTGAAAAGATATACGCAGGAGTCTGAAAAAATGTGTCAATATGGGATTGCAGGCCGCGCTGCTGACCTCTGCCGCATTGACTGCGGAGGTCAATACCTTGAAGCAGAGCCTCGAGTGGTCCGAGAGCGAGCTCGGCCGTGCCAAGAAGCAGCTCGAGGACAAGGAAGGTGAGTAACACCGTATTAAAGTTGTACCTTACAAAAAAGGATTTGGTTGCAAGAGAAATAACAAGGATAACATGGGTACTGCAGGGGCCACGAACGAGGTGGCGACCCTAAAGGAGGCGGTGTCCGCGGCTGAACGCAATGCGGCCGCGGAACGAGCTGAGCGAGAGAAGCAGGAGGCGCGGGTGGCGGAGGTACAACAAGAGCTCCAGGCTCTCGAGGAAAAGCACGAGAGTTTGGAGCGTGACTCGAAGACTCGAGAGTCCGAGCTTGCGTCGGCTCTTGAGAGTGCCAAAGCCGCTAAGGCCGATGCCCACAAGGCTCTCCAGGAAATTGAGGATTTGAAGAAAATAGCAGCGGGTAAGGCATTCTTCATGCAAAGCAAGAATGTTAAAGTGAATTACCTGTTACTTACCCGGATTCGGAGCTCTCCAGGAACGTTCGCAGATCTGCCCCGCAGCGTGTCCGATGCTGCCGCTTTCTACAGAGCCGAGGAGGGGAGATCGACGGAGAAGGTCTTCTGGTCTCAGTATGCTGAGGCCAGACATCCGGTGCCCCTTAGCGACCAGCTGAAGCAGCTGGTCGAGCTCCACAAGGTGGCCGAACAGGCCATGAAGGGCCTCATAGTTCGGCTGTGGCCCAAGGAGGCCATGCCTGGGAGCTACTTTGGCCTGGTGCGGCGGCTGGTGGATGCGTGTCCCTGGGTTGAAGTCGTCAAGCACTCCACCTGCATTGAAGGTGCCCATCGGGCCCTTGCCCGTGCAAAGGTGCACTGGTGCACTGGGGCATTGAAGGTGCCCATCGGGCCCTTGCCCGTGTCCCTGGGTTGAAGTCGTCAAGCACTCCGCCTGAGAAGCTTGTGACGGACGCGCCACCGACGGGCAAGCAGTATCGCACGCCCGAGATGTATTATAAGAGTGTCCTGAAGGGTGCCCGCATGATTGCAGGTGAGTGCTCCAAAGATGTAATATTTGAGTAGACTCGCATTTTGTTATCTTGTGCGCTAAAAACTTTGTTCATATGCGCTAAGCAATGCTTATTGATTTAAAATATTACCTTCTGTGCCGCCGTTTATCAAATCTGAGAGATGGCAAGTCGTCGGCTTCAGCCCCCATGCCACGAGTGCTGGGGTGTTCGGGATAAACTTGAGCGCTCTTGTTCCCATTTTTGGGTCCATCTAGGGAGGCGCTCAACACAACGAACAAGGCAACCGGACTTATAGTGATTGAACACTCTCACTTAGCCATAGAATTCTATAATTTTAAATTTCGGCGAAGCCCCTAGTGTTCGGAAGACCGAATTCGGGGCGCTATCCACGCCTGGGTCGGACAAAGCCGGTTCCTCGCTCTAAGCGGCATAAGTCTTTAGGGACTCGAGAAAACCTCTCGAACAGCGACCGGCTCTCGTCTCATCATGACGGTCAGCTTTAGCTTTCTCCACTAAGGCGCTCGCCCAGCTCAACTGGGGCGCAATCGCAGTGGTTCTCCCAGTGCTACCTTAGCCGATACAACAGAACGTAAGGTACCAAAACATGGGAGCCGGGCAAACCCAACTATTGACCCAAGACATGATTCGGAGCCGATGCATATAATGCTATAAGTTTGGGGTGCCACACTTGTGAAAGTGTTCGGACTTATCACACCATAATGTGGGGAACTTAAGCCCCTGGTGTATTTAGCCGTACCAAAGTGTACGGATGCAACATGTCATAAATGAACATATGTATAAGAAAGAAATGCAATTATAAGCAAAAAGCGATGCATTGGTTATTCAAGAGATACTGCCATGAATGCAGAACGATACAAATAGTGCGGTAAGCAAGGGACGGGACTACTAAACATGTCCCCCTCCAGGGGTAGGCTGCGGAATGGTGTATAAAACAGATTTAATGCTCGTAATGGAGACCACCTGGATACTCGTCGTAGCCTTTCTCCTTCCCTGGCTGTTGCATTGTGAGTTCGGCAGGTCTACTGCCGGTCAGGGCCTCTGGTGAACGGAGTCCTGTGGGTAAGAAAAAATAAAAAGGAAATAGAATGACACACTTGGGAGCCCCTGGTGTGGTTGAGCCGGACTCTGGGCCTATTGTGGTCATGCCCCTCCCCCTATGCCCATGGTATCTCCAGAGCGTAATGATGTATGCGAAGGACCAGTCTTGCAATTTTGCAAGGGCTGGGGTTGGGGCCGCATTGCTACACATGCACAGAATGTGCCGGGTGGTCTTGTTGTAGGTTACTCCGGGCGCGTTTAGCCGTGTCCGGTCGCTTAACGGCCGGACTCGAGAATTGCCTTAAGAGGCTGCTCTGTACTTCTGCCACGAGGGCCGCTGTGTATTCCTCCGTTCGGAGGGAGCGTTCAGTGTTTCCGTTGACCGTGATGACACCTCGAGGGCCTGGCATCTTGAGCTTGAGGTATGCGTAGTGCGGCACCGCGTTGAACTTTGCAAATGCGGTCCGTCCGAGCAGAGCATGATAGCCGCTGCGGAACGGAACTATGTCGAAGATTAACTCCTCACTTCGGAAGTTATCCGGGGATCCGAAGACCACTTCAAGTGTGACTAAGCCTGTACAATTGGCCTCTACACCTGGTATGACGCCTTTGAAGGTCGTCTTTGTGGGTTTAATCCTTGAGGGGTCTATGCCCATCTTGCGCACTCTATCCTGATAAAGCAGGTTCAGGCTGCTACCGCCATCCATCAGGACTCTGGTGAGGTGAAATCCATTGACGATTGGGTCTAAAACCAATGCGGCGAATCCGCCGTGGCGGATACTGGTGGGGTGGTCCCTTCGATCAAAAGTGATTGGGCAGGAGGACCATGGGTTGAACTTCAGGGCGACTGGCTCCATCGCGTATACGTCCCTGAGTGCACACATCCGCTCCCTCTTGGGTATGTGGGTTGCGTATATCATGTTCACCGTCCGCACTTGTGGGGGGAAACCTTTCTGTCCTCTATTGTTCGGCGGCCGGGTCTCTTCCTCGTCATCGCTGTGCAGCCCCTTGTCATTGTTTTCGGCAATTAACTTGCCTGCCTGCTTGAATACCCAAAAATCCCTGTTGGTGTGATTAGCTGGCTTTTCGGGGGGGTGCCGTGTATCTGGCAAGAGCGGTCGAGTATTCGGTCCAAATTGGACGGACCCGGAGTAGTTCTTTTGAATGGCTTTTTCCGCTGATTGGGTTTGGAGCCTCTGAATCCAGCGTTGACTGTCGTATCCTCAGTGTTATCGCCGTTAATGCCGCGTTTGTTCTTGTTGCGACGCGACCTGCCATTGTGGTCCTTGGTATCCAGACTGCCAGAATTTTTGCTGAGGTTGTTACTGCGGGCTAGCCAGCTGTCCTCTCCCGCGCAGAAGCGGGTCATGAGTGATGTGGGGGCTGCCATGGATTTCGGCTTTTCCTGTCCTAGGTGCCGAGCAAGCCACTCGTCGCGGATGTTATGTTTGAAGGCTGCGAGGGCCTCTGCATCCGAACAGTCGACGATTTGATTTTTCTTTGTTAAGAACCGTGTCCAGAACTGTCTGGCCGATTCATCTGGCTGCTGAATTATGTGGCTTAGGTCATCGGTGTCTGGTGGTCGCACATACGTGCCCTGGAAGTTATCAAGAAATGTGGCTTCCAGGTCCTCCCAACACCCAATTGATTCTGCTGGCAAGCTGTTAAGCCAATGCCGAGCTGGTCCTTTAAGCTTGAGTGGGAGGTATTTGATGGCGTTAAGATCATCGCCGCGGGCCATGTGGATATGAAGGAGATAGTCTTCGATCCAAACCGCGGGGTCTGTTGTGCCATCATAGGATTCAATATTCACGGGTTTGAACCCTTCGGGGATTTGATGATCCATTACTTCATCTGTGAAGCATAGTGGTTGTGCAGCGCCTCTATATTGGGCTATATCACGAGGTAGCTCGAGCAAGCTTTGTCTATTGTGGTCGGCCCGGCCGGAGTTGCTGTATCTGGCGCGACGGTCGTCGTCGCACATCGTGGGGCGCCCACGCGATCGGTAGATCGATCTTGATTGTCTTGCCTTATCGTCCAATATGTCTCGCAAGTCCGGTGCATTCCCCCGTGGCTTCATACTTTTCGAGCGGTGCCGGGGTACGGTTCTAGTGGAGGGCCTAGAGGCCTCTCTGTTGTGGCCACGAGGTGGTCGGTCAGCCGTATTGTGCGCTGGTGATGCAGGTTTATATGCCTCCTCCTCTAATCGGGGGAGCAGCTTGCGTTTGGGGTAGCTTTTGGAGGGGCATTCGAGTTCATGCTCTTCGGCCGCAAGGACTTCAGTCCAACTGTTGGCTAGCAGATCTTGATGAGCTCTAAGCTGTTGCTGCTTTTTTGTGAGGCTGCTTGCCGTGGCCATAAGCCTGCGTTTAAAACACTCTTGTTCGACGGGATCCTCAGGCACGACGAATTCGTCATCGTCGAGGCTTGCCTCGTCTCCGGAGGGAGGTATGTAATTATCATCCTCTACCTCTTCGTCTGCCGCTCTCTCATGAGGGCTGGCTTCTCCGCCCTCCTATGCTGAATCTTGCTGGAGGGGGTTGTCTTCGGCACTGTCTGGGGTGTTATTATCTCTGGTGCCGGAATCTCCATTCTTGCTGTGGCGGGATTTAGAGCGGCGCCACTGACGCTGGCGCTTAGGCTGTTTCTTGGAGGGGTCTTCTTCCGCTGCTTCCTCGCCATTCCCATCCTTTGGGATGTCCACCATGTATATGTCATATGATGAGGTGGCCTTCCAGTGCCCCGTAGGCGCTGGCTCTTAGTCGTCTCTGGCATCGTGTCCATACCGTCGATGTCTTCGGAGTCGTAGTCTAGCATGTCGGTTAGATCGTCGACAGTGGCTACAAAGTGGGTGGTGGGTGGGCTTCGTCGTCCGCGTCCCAACCGTCTTGACCGTAGTTTGGCCAGGGATTTCCTGATAACGAGAGATACTTTAGCGAATTCAGGATGTCGCCGAAAGGTGAGTGTTGAAAGATGTCCGCGGCGGTGAACTCCATGATCGGCGCCCAATCGGATTCGATTGGAGGCGGTGCGGGAGGTTCGTAGTCCGGCGAGGAGTATGGCACCTCGGAGTCACGAGCCTCACAAGGGACAAGGTCGGTATTTGGCTCCATCGCCGTAGATGTAGCAGCCCCCAAGGCAGTGTCTAGCCATCCGTCCTCGATCTGCGTAGCCGGCTCCGAGTTGAGGATCGGAGCGGACTCGTGTGCGGCCTCCAGGGCACTGTCCGGCAGTAGAGCTAAGTCATGCCCATCGTGGCAGTGCGGCGCGCTCGGCAGTGGCTCGAATCCATCGAAGATCAAGTCTCTGTGGATGTCAGCCGTGAAGTTCCGACTTCCAAATCTGACCTAATGGCCAGGGGCGGAGCTTTCAATCTGCTTCAGATGGCCAAGCGAATTGGGCCGCAGTGCAAAGCCGCCGAATACGAAGATCTATCCGGGGAGAAAAGTCTCACCCTGGACCGCGTCGTTGTTGATGATCAAAGAAGCCATCGAGCCTATCGGTGACGACACAGAGGAACTCTCAATGAAAGCACCAATGTCAGTGTCAAAACCGGTGGATCTCGGGTAGGGGGTCCCGAACTGTGCGTCTAGGCGGATGGTAACAGGAGACAAGGGACACGATGTTTTTACCCAGGTTCGGGCCCTCTCAATGGAGGTAAAACCCTACTACTGCTTGATTGATATTGATGATATGGGTAGTACAAGAGTGGATCTACCACGAGATCAAGGAGGCTAAACCCTAGAAGCTAGCCTATGGTATGATTGTTGTTGTTGTGTCCTACGGACTAAAACCCTCCGGTTTATATAGACACCGGAGAGGGCAAGGGTTACACAGAGTCGGTTACAATTGTAGGAGATCTACATATCCGTATCGCCAAGCTTGCCTTCCACGCCAAGGAAAGTCCCATCCGGACACGGGACGAAGTCTTCAATCTTGTATCTTCATAGTCTTGGAGTCCGGCCGATAATGATAGTTCGGCTATCCAGACACCCCCTAGTCCAGGACTCCCTCAGAAATCCTAGATGAATCCTATTCTTGTACGGGAAGTCCAGCCGCCTCTTATATATGTTGGGGGTGACGGCTGATTGAACAACAAACAATCGAACAAATCATCTACCACCTTTTACTTTTTATCTTTTATCTTTTCTCCTTAACCCTAGTTCTTCTTCTTCCTCGTTCTTTGTCTGTTCTTCTTTTGCAGGGCGGCGAACCTCAAGGCCCTAGGGGAGATCAGGTCGACCTAGGGCAGCCCA
Source organism: Triticum aestivum (assembly GCF_018294505.1). Lineage (NCBI taxonomy): Eukaryota > Viridiplantae > Streptophyta > Magnoliopsida > Poales > Poaceae > Triticum > Triticum aestivum. The sequence continues at coordinate 419,518,240 of NC_057813.1, read as the reverse complement.
TAGCCACTACGCGCCCTGATAGGGTCCCTCCCAGGCGTGTGGGGTTTCGGGTTCTCAAAAGCACCCGCCGGATTGCCAGCGTACCACGCTTCCAGACGGGTCTCCTTCGACGTGAGCTACGGTGCATCACCCCTAGCGTCGAGGGTACACGGTGACGTGTTCGTGTGCGAACACCAACCATTTTGTTGGCATGATCCCTTTGGAATAGGCAGGTTTTAAGGCCTAGGAGGGGGCATTTGATATTCATCGCCTTTATAAAGGGGCTAAGACCCGTCTTTTCTCCTTTACGCCAACTCTTTCCTCAACCTCTCCCACCTCGAGTTCCAGCACCCAAGTTTCAATTTAATCGCTTCGCGCTTCCCAGTCATGTCCGGGCCCGGCCCTCAAGGCCGCTGGGTGGCTTCCTCTTTCATAGAGGAGGATATCGCGAAGCTCCGGGAGGCAAGATACCTGACCGCGGAAATCCCCCACAGGCTTCCTCCTCAAGGGCAGGTTATTCCTACTCCCAAATCTGGCGAGAGGGTCGTATTCATCTCCCACTTCCTCCGAGGGCTAGGGTTCGCTCTTCATCGCTTCGTTCGAGGGCTCAGGTTCTATTATGGGCTGGATTTTCTCAATCTAGCTTCAGACTCCTTTCTTCACGTCTCGGTGTGCATTATCGTGTGCGAGGCCTTCCTCCATATTCTCCCACACTTCAGCTTGTGGGTCAAGACCTTTATTGTGAAGCCGAAGGTAGTCGATGGGAAACAAGCGAAGTGCGGTGGTGCTGCAGTGAGCAAACTCACGAATACTCCTTGGCCAAAAGGCTCCTTCACAGAAACTTCCAACCTATGGCAACGGGAGTAGTTTTACATCACAGAACACCGTGGTACCAAGTGGGCAGCTACACCTGCGTTCCGATCTGGCCCTCCGTTACAGCTTGCATCGTGGATTAATAAGGGGCTGGACTGGGGATCACTTGATGAAGTGTGGACGCTGCAAAGACGCATTCAGAGCCTCATTGAAAAGGACACCGGTCTTATCAACGTAATCCAAGTAATGCTAGTCTGTCGGGTCCTACCATGCCAGCGACGGCCTCTCCGCATGTGGGAGTTCAATCCGGAAGGACCACGAACCCTTCAGCACTTCTCCGGCATGACGCTCAGAGGAATGTGGAAATTATTCTTCGGGACACGAAAACAGTGGCCGGATACTACAGAGGACATCGGCCTTGACTGCAACCATCCGGATACCTCGATAAGCACTCGACTCTTGAACACAACTTAGTTAAATTTCTCATAACAATATACTGAGAAAACCATACTCGACCAGGGTTGGAGAAAGAAGGCGGAGAGAATTAGGTGTTCGGCCCCTCTTCCCGAAGACTCGGCTGATCCGGTGTTAACAAGGATGCTGGTTCCGGCACCATATCAAGTGCCAGCAAAGGAAGACAAGGAGGAGAGTAAGAAGGCCCAGGGTAGCCCCCATTCTATAGGTGCACCAGACACCTCATCTGGGGAGATTGGAACTCCCTCTTCTGAAGATGAAAGGGAAGGAGAAACTGATGTCCCTTCTCCCGCTGGGAAGAAGTGGACCGTGTCCGAAGACTTGAAGATGAAGGCTTCTAAGCGAGGGAAGAGATCCCTGTCAGGGTGTTCTGGTTTGAGAGGCGACATTGTCACGCAGTTCCTCCGTAAGGACAAGCCCTTAACTAAAGCATAAGTGAACAAGGGTGTTTCAAACATATCCCTTTCTTTCTTGGTTGCAAGGGTAATATTTAAATCATATGTTTTGCAGTCCGACATGCAGCCTTCCTCAATAGTCCTCCTCCTCGGGTGGTCTTCTTCCGGAGATGATGGAGAGCGAGATGCCAACATAGATCTCCCCGCACAATAGGGCAGATGACCCCGAGGTGTTATCTCAGAGGATCTCTCCCGATCAACAAGTGGTGTGAGGGACAATGAAGACTAGGCCCGAAGGTGACACTTCGGCCGTCCAGGGTCTGGGGTGTGCAGCCCCTACGAGGACCAACAATAAAGCCCCCAGACTATCTGATTTACAACTAGAGACGACTATAAGGTTTAGTAAACATATTCCTTTGAAGGGAGTCCGTACCCCTACAGCTGCTTCCAGGGATCCGGAGGCGCTGGATACATTTATGGACACATTGTGGCATGCGCCCATCTCAGAGGAACATCATACCTTGATGGGTATGGTGGTTGAGATGGTTCTGTCCGCGAAAAGAGGATTGAATGAAGCCTTTACGGGCCCGCTAAGAGGCTTCAAGGTACGTATTGTAATATTTTTAATTGTGCTATAAACGCAAAAATGCGCCTGTGTATAGATAGTAGCCCCTGAGACTCTGGTTGGCGTCCAAAGGGAGGGGATCAGAGGATCAAGAAAGATATGCCTAGGAAATAATCTGACTAATTGGAACACAGGCTGTTACATCCCTGGTGACTGCTCAAGCTATAGAGGTTGCATACCTGAAGAAGAAACTTGATGTGGCGGATGATGACATCACGCTTATTAACAAACGGCTCGACTAGGCGCAAGGTATGTCTTTGGGGCAGTCAGTATATGCAAGTACTATAATATGAGCATGACGCTGATAATTGTATACTAAGATATGCATAACTGCAGATAGTTCCGCCGCAGTTGAGACCCTTCGGGCTAAGCTTGCCCGGGCCAAGGAACAAGCCAGGGTGAGTAATGTGGCTACCGAAAAGGCAGCTACTGAATTAAAGGCTGAACAGGCTGCTCGGCGCCAGTGTGAGGAGAGAATATCTACTATGGCACTTGAGCGGAAGGATTCCACTAGCCGATGCGAATTTCTCTAGAAAGATAACAAAACCAGAGTGCCAATCTTGACAAGGCCTTACAAGAGGCGAGGAAAGCACGGTCCGAGTCTAGAGCGGCTCGGAGGAGATCCGACAAGCTGGGGAGATCGCGGCTGGTAAGCCCTTCTTATTACAAACTAAATTCAGCGATTCGAAGTATGCCCCGCTTAATCAAATGTGGAGTTCTCCAGACGCATTTTCTGACTTGTTGAAGAGTGTCTCCGATGCGGCATAGTTTTTCCAAGCGCAAGAAGGGCATGCGATGAAAAAGCTTTTCTTGTCGCAATTCAGCATGCCAAAGCGTCCACTGTTGCTGAACGAACAGATGGCCCAGTGGGCCGAGCTCCATAAGATATCCAGATCTGGCATGAAGGACGTCGTGGTCCGGTTCTGCCTGACTGAGCCAATTCCGAATAGTTATTTCGGTTTGGTGTAGCTACTAGTTGATGTGGCGCAGCGTATCGACGCTGTTAAGCGATAAACGTGCATAGAAGGTGCACGGATGGCCTTTCCGTGTCAAGACGTACTGGGCAAAGATGAAGGCCACCAATATTGCAGCAAAAAGTCCACCCGAGGGCAAGGACCATCACGCGCTAGAGCATTATTTTGAGGATGTCCTAGAGGGTGCGCACTTGATAGAGGGTCAGTGCTCGAAATTTATTATGTTCGAGTGAAGTGTATCAAAATTGTAAAAACAATATTATGGTATATTAAGGCTATGTTTTTTATACTTTTGCCTAAAAAAATTTTGGTGCCTCCTGTGCGTCCATTTTTTGTATAACCTGAAAGCTTACCAGTTGTCGGCTTCGGCCCCCTTGTATATAACGCGGGGGTGTTCGGAAAAGCACTTGATCACTCTTGATCCAACGTCTTGGTCCATTTAGGAGGTGCCAATGCGGCGAACCAGGCAACCGGACTATAGGGCTTTAACACTTTCACTTAGCCATAGGAGTTTGACGGTGGGTCTACGATATAGCCCCTGGAATGTACTCAGTTATCCGAATATGGTGCGTTTACATACGTGACCAGAAGAACGGTCCTTCGTGTAATACGGAATTAATCGCGAAGATTCTGGTGAGTCATCGAGTGGTTGACTAGCTCTCACCGCATCATGACAGCTAGTTTTCGGCTTTCTCTGCTGAGTTGCTCATCCGGACAAACCGGGACACAATCACAGTACGTAGTTCTCCTTTTACTACCCTAGGCGATAGAGCGGAACGTAAGGTAGTAAGCACAGGAGCTGGGTAACCCAACTATTGACAAAATACATGATTCGGAGCTGATGCATATAAGGCCAAACTCGTGACGCCGAAGTGTGCTATAAAGCTATTCGGGCTTGTCGTCAACTCATATGTTGCCATATCGAGCCCCTGGCAATATATGTCGAGGTGTGTGAGTAAAATAACCACAAAAGCAAAATTCAGTTTTTTGAAAAAAGTGAATACTGAATATGGGTTATGTTGACTAGCATCTGAATGATACGTCAAGCGCGATCTTTGCAGATTATAATGCTACTACCAAGGCTATTTGACATGCCGGGGGTCGAAAGATGAGAAAAAGGGCACTTTACAGGTTTGAAATAAAGAGTGCAGTCTACAAAAAACGTTTGGACCTCCTGTCGCACGTCTGCACTGCCTTGCCTTGGTTAAAGGACTTCTTAGCAAATATAGTCACCTGCGGTAAAAGATAAAAAATGGTTAGAAAAAGAAAAAGACTATGAGAGTGCGGATAATGTTATAGGTCTGTCCGCATTGTGCCTCCGCCGGTGACAACGGTATTTTAAGTGTTTTAATTAGGTGCGCGGGACTGACTTCGCGGCTATATGGGGTGGACGGCGGAGGCCAAACTGCTAATTCAACTCTGAGATTGATTGGTCCTGTCTAATGGAGACCGGCGGTGTCACACCATGATTTTCATGGCACAACACTTAAGATGATAAATCATGATAAAATGTGGTTTGACAAAAACTTTTGCATTATTTGACTTTTTATTTTGAGTTGGTTTTCTCTCTATGTTTTTCAAGTGCTCTTTAAAGTCAACACAACTCCACCTTCTATATTTCATCTCCTTACCGCAAGCTTCTGCCCAATGATCATGCCATGTGTATAGAACAACATAGTATTTTCTTACAAAAATAATTTGGCCAAATAGTATTTTCAAAAATTAGTTTTTCAAAAAACCCTGAGTTGAGGTTTGCACTACAAGTATTTGACTTGGGGTATGAAAAATCATTCAAAAGGTATATTTGAATCCTATTAGATGTAGGACTCCCATAAACCACAAAAATATAATTTTAAAAGTTATTTTTCCTATTTTATTTAAAAGCTTTTTCTTAAGGCCAGAAATGGTCTTTAATAAGGGAAAATCATTTTATTGTTTCAAAAATATTTGATAAAAACCTAGGGAAATTCAGTGGACATATATTGTCCGTATATAAGAGTTTCAACACATGGTCATGTTCAAAATATTGGTCAAATCCCTCAAAAACCCTTTCTGGATATTTCAAGATTTTGAAATATTTACAAAGGAAATATTCTCCAAAAATTCCAAGAAAATTCTAGCATGTCACAAATGACATTTTGGATGCTCTTGATAAGTATCATGTCATGGAGAATAGTATAACCCCATGAAATCCCCTCAAAACCATTTCTGTCCATTTTGAAGTTTGAGGAACGTTACATTGCCAAACATGTCCAAATGCTCTCACACTTGGTGCACATGCTCCAATGGTGAAATAATGCATCTAGACCAAGTGGCACAAGTTGGAGAACAAGTTAACTTGATCAAAGATCCCCAAAACCCTTCCTGTCCAGAACCAAATTTTAACAACTCTACATAGGCAACTTTCTCATTTTGACCCCAACTTTTGTGGACATGTTCATAACCTTAAATTATGACACTACACCAAGTGGTGCATCAAGGAGAATAGCTTTTCATGATTAAGTCTTGGAAAACCCATTTCTGTTGATCTAGGGTTTACAAAAGTTGCATTGGCTACTTTCTCCTTTTGGTCTCAAATTTTGTGGACTTTGTGGTGCCACTCACTCCTGTTAATTCTCAGGTCAATTTGAACTCATTTTCTTGCCCAAAACTCTATCAAACACCTTCTGGCATTTTGCGAAAAACATCATTTGACCGCTTTTACTCTTCTCCGTTGCTTCAACTTTTTACCACAGCCCCTCCTAGTCCTATTCTACCTCCAGTAACTCCCTCCCAACTAAAGCTCCATGATTAATGGGGTAAAAACACCCATTTACCTCTCTAGACAACCCTTTTCTCTCTCTCCCTCAACCTCCCTCCTCTCCTAGAGGCTCTCCAGAGCATCCAATGCTTCCTCCCCTTTCTTTACTAACCCCTAGCACTACTGGACACAAGTGGCCGCGCCCACTTTCCCCTTTTTTATGCCATGGCATGCCAAAGGCGTGCTCCAGAGCGCGCTACAGTGCTCCCACACACTGTAGCTCCTCTCTGCCCAAGCCATCCGACCACCTCGAGCCTCCCCCTTGTGCCAGTCTAGGTGCCTCGACGTCTGCAACACTCCACCGTGCTAGCCCCCTCCTTCCCCTCTCTCTCTCACCCCCTGAGGCGCGCGCCAGACGCCGCCCAGTTCGTCCAATGCATGCGCCCACGCCAGGGACCCCCTCGAGCTCGCCCCGCTCCTCCTCTCTCTTCCTGGCGCCCTACTCAATGTCCACGAGCACCGCAGACAGCCCCGAGCCTCCTCCCGTGGCCACCTCGGCTATTTCCGCGGGTGCCAGTAGGCCACGTTCACGGTGAGCCATGGCCTCACCATTTAAGGGCTCCCGAGGCCTCCCTATGGATCCCCTTCGCCCTCTCTCACTCCCAGTGACCTCTTGGACCAATCAAACTCTCTCCCCGTGCCCTCCATCCACCACCATGGCCGGAGCCTTGCCGTCAGCCTCAGCTTAAATTCGCGCCACCTGAGCCCCCTCCTCCTCGCCTCATCATTCCATGGTATCACCACGACCATCGTGGAACTCTCCCCTGCTACTTCCCCTTCTTCCCGTGGCCATGCGGTCGAGCTCCATCTCCACCGCCGGCTCCGCCCGCCATAGTCGACGAGGCGCCCGCGTCCGACCACCCCTGCGCTCTCAGCGCACCTTGGCGGATGCGGCGTTTTCTCCTGGACCCGCTGGTCTGCTGGGCGTCGCCGGAGATGGCCGGTGCCACCGGGGAGAGCGCCGGCACTGTCCGGCCTCGCCTCCTCTGTCTCCCGACGCGCCCACGTGGGAGTTTGGGGATGAGCCCGACTAGTGGGCCCCATGTGTCGGCGACCCTGAGGGCCTGGCCCGCGAGTTAAGTGGACACGACTTTTTCGGAAGTCGTCTCCCCGCGGCGAAGGCGTACTGTCAGTGGGTGTTTTCGACGCCGCCACTCCCCCCTCTGCACGGATGAGCGACTGGGCCAGGCCCAGTGCGCTCAACACTATATCTCGCGCGGTGCGCGCTGTCGCCGCCCAGATCCAGCCCATTCGGGTAAAAATCGTTCCCTTTTTCTTTTCTGTAAAACTTGTAAAATCTCCCAAATATTCAAATAAGATCCAAATTTGATGATACAAAATCCTAGGGTCTTATAAATTCCTGATCTACCTCATGCCACAGCATGCACATTTTTCCAGAAATGTTTCCTTCACACATATTTAGATAAACCTATATTTCCTTTTCTGAACCAAACTTTAGAAAATCACAGAGGGCACATATTTGATCAAAATTCCATTGTTCAAACTCCAAGATACTTCTAAGTTCATAACTTAGTTTATGAACATTTTCCCTAATACTCTCCATACCTCATAAGATAATGAGCCATTTCTTCATATTTGTCAACTTTGCAAATTCATAGGGAATTCATTTGAACTCCAAATCCAGTGAAACCAACTCCTAGATGCTTCTAAAATCATGATTTGTTAAATGGGTGCCTTTGCTCATTTTCCAAATATATATATATATATATATGTACACTTCTTGCAAATCCATAAACCCCTTGATTCCATCATATTGAAATGTTCAGAGATGTCCATTGATCAAATCCTAATGAAACCACTTTGGTCATCCCTCATATGACCAGAGGTATCCTAGAAAAGTCCAACTCATATTTTAAGAGCACTTTTATTTCCTGCCGTGTTGTGTTGCTTACTATGGTTGCTTTCGACGGTAGTTGACGAAGTAGACAAAATGCACGGAGTTGGACCAGAGATATTTGAAGACCCTGAAGACTTTGTTAAAACAGGCAAGCATCCCTTTGACCATGTCTATGAAACCCTTTTTATGCATGTCATATAGCACCATATTGTTGTTGCAACGGAATCTTGATGGGGTAGTAACCACTTTGATGGTTTGCCACCGTACTTCCTAGTTGATACTTGCATTGTGCATGGCCCTACCTTCTTATGAGGGTTATGCCGGTGGGAGTAGATAGGATGCTAAAGTAGATGCTACGCAAAAAGGGACAGGAATATGCATGATGAAGGAGACAAAATGTTTTCAAAGGACTTTTCGAAAACCCCGTCGGGTGCCACTTATGCTCGAGGGAGATGATGAGATGGGTAACCACTTGAAGACTAAGTGGTGTACCGAGGCAAGTGTGTGTTGTTTTCGAAAACGGATTAGATTTAAGATTTGTCGACTGTCCCAACCTTACATGCGCAACCACTCTACCCTTATATGGGAAAGGGCATTATTGATTACCTAGGCCGATACTAGCTTGGAGCCCGCATTACTAGTGAAGGGGGAGAGTTGGTGCTCTCTCTCGGGACGGGGTCGTGCCAGGTAGGGCGGCGAAGAACATTTTTATGGGGCACCAGACACACCGTTGGTACCCCGTGCTTGTGATGTGAGATGATTTAGGAGTGTGGCTCCACAAATGTTATGTGATAATGTTGGGCACGGGGGTTACTACCAATCGAGTGGACTCCATGTTAGTGTCGTCTAGGGAAAGGTAGTGATCGGGTGCTTACCCCGGGTACTTGAGGTACCGCGGGTCGTGGATGACATGGAAGTTCCCCGGATCTTGTGGGTAAAGTATGCAACCTCTGCAGAGTGTAAAACTATTCGAATAGCCGTGTCCATGGTCAAGGACAGTTGGGTGGTGCTGCTTAAACTATGTCCAGAGTTTTATAACCGTGTGTGTGAGTTGATAAAACTACTTGGGTCAAGTCAAAGGACTTGACATGATTGAGTTGGGTTGGTGCCCACTCTATTTATATTGATATCTGTAACCTGTCCTCATGGTTACTTGAATTCTCCTGATGCATGTCTTACAAGTTGTTGAACATGTCATTGCACTCAAAACTAGCTTTCTGCAAAAATTTACCTATATCATGTATTGTTACATCTTGGACCAAAACATGGGTTGCTTGCGAGTACATTCAAAGTACTCATTGGCTTGCCACTGGTTATTTAATTGACCAGGCATGGAAGAACCTGAGTTCGAAGAAGAGTTCTTTGGAGACGAACATGCGAACTAGGATGTTTCCCAGTCAGAATGCCTGTAGGGTTAAGGCAGATGGCATGTGAGGGAGTCCTGGACTAGGGGGTGTCCGAACAGCCGGACTATCATTATCCGCCGGACTCCAAGACTACGAAGATACAAGATTGAAGACTCCGTCCCGTGTCCGGATGGGACTTTCCTTGGCGTGGAAGGCAAGCTTGACGATACGGATATGTAGATCTCCTACCATTGTAACCGACTCTGTGTAACCCTAGCCCTCTCCGGTGTCTATATAAACCGGAGGGCTTTAGTCCGTAGGACAACATACATTACAACAATCATACCATAGGCTAGCTTCTAGGGTTTAGCCTCCTTGATCTCGTGGTAGATCCACTCTTGTACTAACCATATCATCAATATTAATCAAGCATGACGTAGGGTTTTACCTCCATCGAGAGGGCCCGAACCTGGGTAAAAACATCGTGCCCCTCGTCTCCTGTTACCATCCGCCTAGACGCACAGTTCGGGACCCCCTACCCGAGATCCGCCGGTTTTGACACCGACATTGGTGCTTTCATTGAGAGTTCCTCTGTGTCGTCACCGATAGGCTTGATGGCATCTTCAACCAACAACGCTGTCCAGGGTGAGACTTTTCTCCCCGGACTGATCTTCGTATTCGGCGGCTTCGCACTGCGGGCTAATTCGCTTGGCCATCTGGAGCAGATCGAATGCTACGCACCTGGCCATCAGGTCAGATTTGGAAGCCTTAACTTCATGGCCGATGTCCGCAGAGACTTGATCTTCGACGGACTCGAGCCACAGCCGAGCGCGCTGCACTGTGACGATGAGCATGATCTAGCTCTGCCGCCGAACAGTGCCTTGGTGGCTGCACATGAATCCGCTTCGGCCATCAGTCCGGAGCCGACCGCCCAGATCGAGGATCGGTGGATAGACGCCACATCAGGGGCTTCAACTTCCACGGCGATGGAGCCGAACATTAATCCTGTCCCCCACGAAACTCGTGATTCCGAGGTGCCGGATTCCTTGCCGGACTCCGAACCTCCTGCACCCCTACCAATCGATTTGGATTGGGCGCCGGTTATGGAATTCACCGCCGCGGACATCTTCCAATACTCGCCTTTTGGCGATATCCTGAATTCACTAAAGCATCTCTCGTTATCAGGAGAGTCCTGGCCGGACTATGGCCAGGACGGCTGGGGTACGGACGACGAAGAAATTCAGAGCCCACCCACCACCCACATTGTAGCCACTGTCGACGATCTGACCGACATGCTAGACTACGACTCTGATGACATCGACGCTATGGACGACGATGCCGGAGACGAATAGGAACCAGCGCCTACAGGGCACTGGAAGACCACCTCGTCATACGACACCCCAAAAGAGGGGGACGGCGAAGAAGAAGTGGAGGTGGACTCTTTAAACAAGCAGCCCAAACACCGGCGTCAGCGGCGCCGCTCTAAATCCCGCCACAGCAAGAATGGAGATTCCGGCACATGAGATAATAATACCCCAGAGAGTGCCGAAGACAATCCCCTCCAGCACGACTCAGCGCAGGAGGATGCAGAAGCAAGCCCTCATGAGAGGGCGGTAGACGAAGAGATTGAGGATCATAACTATATGCCTCCCTCCGAAGACGAAGCAAGCCTCAACGATGATGAATTTGTCGTACCTGAGGATCCCGTCGAGCAAGAGCGTTTCAAGCGCAGGCTTATCGCCACAGCAAACAGCCTAAAGAGAAAGCAGCAACAGCTTCAAGCTGATCAGGACCTGCTGGCCGATCGATGGACCGAGGTCCTCGCGGCCGAAGAGTATAAACTCGAACGCCCCTCCAAAAGTTACCCAAGACGCAAGCTGCTCCCCTGATTAGAGGAGGAAGCATACATACCTCAATCACCAGCGCATGATATGGCTGACCGACCACCCCGTGGTCGTGACAGAGAGGCATCCAGGCCCCCAGCCAAGACCGTACATCGGCATCGCTCCAAAAGTATGAAGCCAAGAGGGAACGCGCCGGACTTGCGAGACATACTGGAGGACAGAGCAAGGCAATCCAGATCCATTTATGGATCACGTGGGCACCCCACGACCCATGACGAATACCGTCACGCCGGATACAATAACCCCGGCCGGGCCGAACACAGCAGACAGCGCTCTCTCGAGCTGCGTCGTGATATTGCTCAATACAGAGGCGCCGCACACCCGCTATGCTTCACTGACGAAGTAATGGATCATCAAATCCCCGAAGGGTTTAAACCCGTGAACATCGAATCCTACGATGGCACAACACACCCCGCGGTTTGGATCGAAGATTATCTTCTCCACATCCATATGGCCCGCGGCGATGATCTCCATGCCATCAAGTATCTCCCACTCAAGCTTAAAGGAGCAGCTCGGCATTGACTAAATAGCTTGCCCGCAGAGTCAATTGGGTGCTGGGAAGACCTGGAAGCCGCATTCCTCGACAACTTCCAGGGCACGTATGTGCGACCACCAGACGCCGATGACCTAAGCCACATTATTCAACAGCCAGACGAATCGGCCAGACAATTCTGGACACGGTTCTTGACAAAGAAAAACCAAATCGTCGACTGTCCGGATGCAGAGGCGCTTGCAGCCTTCAAACATAACATCCGGGACGAATGGCTAGCCCGGCACCTGGGGCAGGAAAAGCCGAAATCTATGGCAGCCCTCACATCATTAATGACCCGCTTCTGTGCGGGAGAGGACAGCTGGCTAGCCCGCAGCAACAATCTCCGTAAAAATTCTGGTAGTCCGGATACTAAGGACAACAATGGCAGGTCACGTTGAAACAAAAACAAACGCCGCATTAACAGCGACGATAAGGAGGATACGACAGTCAACGCCGGATTCCGAGGCTCTAAACCTGGTCAGCGGAAGAAGCCATTCAAAAGAACCACTCTGGGTCCGTCCAATTTGGACCGAATACTCGATCGCCTATGCCAGATACATGGCACCCCCGAAAAACCAGCCAATCACACTAATAAAGATTGCTGGGTGTTCAAGCAAGCAGGCAAGTTAATTGCCGAAAACAATGACAAGGGGCTAAACAACGACGACGAGGAGGAGACCCGACCGCCGAACAATAGAGGACAGAAGGGTTTTCCCCCACAAGTGCGGACGGTGAACATGATTTACGCGACCCATATACCCAAGAGGGAGAGGAAACGCGCACTAAGGGACGTCTACGCGATGGAGCCAGTCGCCCCGAAGTTCAATCCATGGTCCTCTTGTCCGATCACTTTCGATCGAAGAGAGCATCCGACCAGCATACGCCATGGCGGATTCGCCGCATTGGTTTTAAACCCAATCGTCGATGGATTTCACCTCACGAGAGTCCTGATGGACGGCGGTAGTAGCCTGAACCTGCTTTATCAGGATACAGTGCGCAAAATGGGCATAGACCCCTCAAGGATTAAACCTACAAAGACAACCTTTAAAGGTGTCATACCAGGTGTGGAAGCCAATTGCACAGGCTCCGTAACACTGGAAGTGGTCTTCGGATCCCCGGATAATTTCCGGAGTGAAGAGTTAATCTTCGACATAGTCCCGTTTCGCAGCGGCTATCACGCTCTGCTCAGACGAACCGCGTTTGCAAAATTCAATGCGGTGCCGCATTATGCATACCTAAAGCTCAAGATGCCAGGCCCTCATGGAGTCATCACGGTCAACGGGAATACGGAACGCTCCCTCCGAACGGAGGAACATACAGCGGCTCTCGCGGCAGAAGTACAGAGCAGCCTCTTAAGGCAATTCTCGAGTCCGGCCGTTAAACGACCGGATATAGCAAAACGCGCCCGAAGCAATACCAACGAAGACCACCTGGCTCGATCAGAGCACGCGTAGCAATGCGGCCCCAACCCTCGCCCGCGCATGATCGCAAGAATAACACTCCGCGTACATCATTACGCTTTGGAGATACCATGGGCACAGGGGAAGGGGCACGATCGCAATGGACCCAGAGTGCGGTTCGACCACACCAGGGGCTCGCAAGTGTGCCCCCCTTTTTTCTTATTTTATTTTTCTTCTTTATGTACACAGGACTCCGTTAACCAGAGGCCCTATCCGGCGATGAACCTGCCGAACTCATGATGCAACAGTCAGGGACGAAAGAAGGTTGCAACGAACACTCAGGTGGTCTCAATTACGAGCATTAAATTCGATTATATACACCAAGTCCGCAGCTCACCCCTCGAGGGGGACATGTTTACTTAGTCCAAATCCCTTGCTTACCGCACTATTTGTATCAGTCCGCTCTCATAGCAGACTTTCTTTCATAAATAATGCAGCACCATTTTTTTGATTGCAATTGCATTACCTTTTATATATATATGCTCATTATATGACATCTTGCGCCCGTATATTTTGGTACGGCCAAATACGCCAGGGGCTTCCGTTCCCCAAATTATGGTGTGATAAAGTCCGAACACTTTCATAAGTGCGGCACCCCGAACTTATAGCATTATATGAATCGGCTCTAAATCATGTCTTGGGTCAATAGTTGGGTTTGCCCGGCTCCCACGTTTTGGTGCCTTACGTTCCGTTCTGTCGGCTAAGGTGGCACTGGGAGAACCACTGCGATTGCGCCCCGGTTGAGCCGGGCGAGCGCCTCAGTGGAGAAAGCTAAAACTGACTGGCATGATAAGGCGAGAGACTGGTCGCTGTTCGAGAGGTTTTTTCGGGTCCTTAAAGACTCACGCCGCTTCGAGCGAAGTTCCGGACAATGTCCGACGAAGGCGTGGATAGCGCCCCGGATTCGGTCTTCCGAATACCAGGGGCTTCGCCGAAATTTAAAATTATAGAATTCTATGGCTAAGTGAGTGTGTTCAAGCATTATAAGTCCGGTTGCCTTGTTCGTTGTGTTGAGCGCCTCCCTAGATGGACCCAACAATGGGAACAAGAGTGCTCAAGTTTATCCCGAACACCCCAGCACTCATGGCTTGGGGGCTGAAGCCAACGACTTGCCATCTCTCAGATCTTATAAACGGTCGCACAGAAGGTAATATTTTAAATTAAAAAAGAGTTGCTCAAAGTGCACATGAACAAAGTTTCAGCGCACAGGATAATACATAGCAAGTTCACTCAAAGATTACATTTCTGGGGCACTCATCCGCAATATCGCGGGCTCCCTTCAGGACAGTTTTATAATACATTTCGGGCATGCGATACTCCTTTCCCGGTGGCGGTGGGTCCGTGAGAAGCTTCTCCGCATCCAACCTGCCCCAATGCACCTTTGTGCGGGCGAGGGCCCGGCGAGCACCTTCAATACAGGCGAAGCGCTTGATGACTTCCACCCAGGGGCATGCATCCACCAGCTGCTGCACGAGGCCAAAGTAGCTCCCAGGCATGGCCTGTCCAGGCCACAGCCGGACTATAAGGCCCTTCATGGCCTCTTCAGCTACCTTGTGGAGTTCGACCAGCTGCTTCAGCTGGTCGATTGGGGGCACCGGATGGCCGGCCTCAGCATACTGAGACCAGAAGACCTTCTCCGTCGAGCTCCCCTCCTCGCCATGATAGAATGCGGAGGCGTCAGACTCACTACGTGGCAGATCTGCAAACGCCCCTGGAGAGCTCCGAATGCGGGTAAGTATCAGGTAGTTTACATTAACATGCCTGCTTTGCATGCAAAATGCCTTACCCGCCGCTATCTTCTTCATATCTTCAACCTCCTGAAGGGCCTTATGGGCCTCGGCCTTGGCGGACTTGGAACTTTCGAGAGTCGAGGCGAGCTCGGACTCTCAAGTCTTGGAGTCATGCTCCAAACTCTCATGCTTTTCCATGAGAGCCTGGAGCTCTTGCCGAACTTCCGCCACCCGCGCCCCGCACTGCGTTCGGCCGCGGACACAGCCTCCTTCAGGGCTGCCACCTCGTTAGTGGCCGCTGCAATACCCATATTATCCTTGTTAACTTTATTGCAACCAAAATCCTTTTTTATAAGGTAACTATTCAAAGCGGTGTTACTCACCTTCTTTGTCCTCGAGCTGCTTCTTCGCATGGCCGAGCTCTCGCTCGGACCGCTCGAGATCCTTCTTTAGCACATCGACCTCCGCCGTTAGTGCGGCAGAGGTCATCAGCGCAGCCTGCAAACCCATATTGACATATTTTTAGCAACCCTGCGTATATCTTGTTAGATCCTCAGTCCGTCTTTTTCTTTCCGAACACCGAACTGAGCATCAGGGGCTACTGTCTATGCGGTATCACATTACATTATTTTAACTTCTTACCTCAAAGCCTGTTAGAAGGCTGCTGCAGGCTTCGGTCAGCCCGCTTTTGGCGAGCTGAACCTTTTAAATCACCGCAATCATGATAGTGCGGTGTTCTTCCTTGATGGAAGCGCCTTTAAGCGCCTCCAACAAGTTATCCGGCGCCTCCGGTTGGACGGAGGCCGTCGGCGTCACGGTCTTGCCCTTCTTTCGAAGGGGCCGCTTGCCGGACTCTGGAACCACTGCGGGCTCCGATGTAGAGTCCGGCGCAAAGTCTGGGAGACTGCCTGATGGCGCCTCCGGAGCCTCCTCCTGATGGGTTCCTCTCTGGGATCCCACCTCGGCGTCCTCGTCGGCGCGTGGGGTAGAGGCGGTCGGAAGTGAATCCACATCCGACGGGGCCAACGACCCGCTCGATGAGTCGGGGAGATCGTCATCGGCTGGACTACGGACAGAACGTGGCGTTAGAAGGACACTACGCGACATAAAATGTATTGCATATCAAGGATCCGGATACTTACGATCTCGCCGGACGCCTGGCCCTTGGAGGCCACTCATCCTCGCCAACGCTGGTGTTGGCGAAACTGTCCGGGGGGATAGTTCTCCCCCTCTTGGACCCTTCGGCCTCCCCTACTGGGGAAGCCTTCCTCTTCCTCTCTCCCTCCTCCGGGAGAGAGCCCTCCTCCTCCTCCTCGTCTTCGGGAGAGGAGTCCGCCTCGTCGTCGGACACCTGATTGCGGGAACTCTTTCGAGTCCCCGCGGCCACCTTCTTGGCCTTCTTCTTCGGCACCACGTGCGGTGCCGGAACAAGCAGCCCTGCTAAACGGGCGTCCACTGGGTCTTCTGGCATGGGAGCCGGGCTGATAAGCTGCCTGGCCTTCTCCATCCATTCCTGTCAAAGGAAAGGAAGAGATGAAACCCTCTTATAATCAATTCGATTACTACAAAGTGTCCTGTAATGGGGTTGAATCACTTACCTCGTCAGTTGGATGCTGCGAGCTGAATCCGCGATCTTCCGTCGCGGATGCGAGGGCTTCGGCGCCCTTAAACAGCACCCTCTAGGCGCCATCGTATGTCGTATCGAAGAGCCCGCTCAGCGCCTGGTGCTGTTCCGGATTGAACTCCCACAGATTGAATGCCCGTTCTTGGCATGGGAGAATCCGGCGGATGAGCATGACTTGGACCACGTCGACGAGCCTGAGCTTATTGCTCACCAGCTTCTGGGTGCAGGCTCGGAGTCCCGTCACCTCCTTCGGATTGCCCCACAGCAAGCCCTTCTCTTTGCAGGAGGTGAGCTGCGTGGGGATGCCAGATCTAAACTCGGGGGCCGCCACCCATGTGGGCTTGCGCCGCTCGGTGATGTAGAACCACCCCGATTGCCACCCCTTGACGGAGTCCACGAAGGCCCCTTCGAGCCAAAGGACGTTGGGTAGTTTACCAAACATGGCGCCTCCGCATTCCGCTTGCGTGCCCTTCACAACCTTCGGCTTGACGTTGAAGGTCTTGAGCCACAGGCCGAAGTGGGGCCGGATGCAGAGGAAGGCCTCGCACTCGACGATGAACGCCGAGATGTTGCGGATGAAGTTCGGCGCCAGATCGTGGAAATCCAGCCCATAATAAAACATGAGCCCCCAGACGAATGGATGGAGCGGAAAGCCCAGTCCGCGGAGGAAGTGGGGAAGGAAGACGACCCTCTCATGTGGCCCAGGGGTAGGGATGAGCTGCCCCTCGTCGGGCAGCCGATGCGCGATATCGCCGGAGATGTATCCGACGCTGCGCAGCTTGGTGATGTACTCCTTAACGGTGGAGGCCAACCACTTGCCTCCCCCTCCGGACATATTCGGAGAAGGTCGAGGCGAGATGCGCGAGCTTGGGCGTTGGAGCTTGAGTGTGCGGAGATGTATAAGCAAAGGAGGAAGAAGGCGCAGGTGAGAAGGTAAATCCTTATCCCTTATATATAGGCGGACAAAACTGCGCGTCCCCCACCGGCCTGGTAAAACTCGCTTATCTCCCAAGCACCACCATCAATGGCGCGGTTGGCTTACCCACGTCCGTATTGATGAGAATCCCGGAATAAGGGGAACACGATCTCTGCTTCGACAAGATGTGCCAAGGAAACCACTTCGCTAAACGTGCTGAGGTGGTATTGTAAAAAATGGTTCAAACAGTGGCTTGGTAGCGGTGTGAGGTCACGCCGCATAATACGTCAGCAGATTGAACTAAGTGTACATTTTATTCTCTCTACGGTGGAATGTGGAATTTATTTTGCAGAGCCGGACACTATCCTGGTGTTCATGATCTTCTCTGGATTATTCAAGGGAGGAAGCCGCCTTGCAATGCCGAACATTATGCGCGCCGGACTTATCGTCATTGAAGCCTGGTTCAGGGGCTACTGAGGGAGTCCTGGACTAGGGGTGTCCGTACAGCCGGACTATCATTATCCGCCGGACTCCAAGACTACGAAGATACAAGATTGAAGACTCCGTCCCGTGTCCGGATGGGACTTTCCTTGGCGTGGAAGGCAAGCTTGGCGATACGGATATGTAGATCTCCTACCATTGTAACCGACTCTGTGTAACCCTAGCCCTCTCTGGTGTCTATATAAACTGGAGGGCTTTAGTCCGTAGGACAACATACATTACAACAATCATACCATAGGCTAGCTTCTAGGGTTTAGCCTCCTTGATCTCGTGGTAGATCCACTCTTGTACTACCCATATCATCAATATTAATCAAGCAGGACGTAGGGTTTTACCTCCATCGAGAGGGCCCGAACCTGGGTAAAAACATCGTGCCCCTCGTCTCCTGTTACCATCCGCCTAGACGCACAGTTCGGGACCCCCTACCCGAGATCCGCCGGTTTTGACACCGACAGCATGGGTTCTACTTATCGACGAAGATTTCCGCTCCTTGTGTTTCATTTGATGTTTAGCCCTTAAGGCTTTATCAATGTAAGACTTGACCATAATGGTCATAATTTGTGTAAGACGGTATGTATGGATGTAAGACTCTTGTTATTCAGCTCCTGTGTGTTCAGTGAGCATTGATCTCTGGGATCACTGTACAAGTGCATTCGGTGATCTCGACTTATGAGTCGGGGTCCCCACAGAGCTGGTATCAGAGCCATCCTGACTGTAGGAAGCCTTACTTAGCATGGTCGTTAGTTAGGGTAAAATATTTCCAAAACTACTACTAGTTTTCAAAACTATCTATACTTCTCTTCCCATCTCAGTTTTTCGAAAACTAAGGTATACTTTCCTTATTGATCTCTTCCTTTTCAAAACCTTTGGTCGCTAGAACCCTTATGCCCCTGACCACTAGATTCCTTGTAATCCTCGTGGAAAATCTAGAAGGAAGACGCCTTGCCAGACATTCACCCACAGCTCCTGAACACAAGATTGGCGACATCACAACAAGACGATACCAACAAAAGATACATCCTCGAGGAATGAGGACCTGAAGACCCAGGAGATGGTGACACCCTTGACACTACCCCAAGATGGTGCAACCTTAGCCTACGATGATCAGGGCATAGAATATGCAAGATCATGATATATATCGCTAATAGAGTAACCCTGTCGCTACCGTTGTTGTATCGGCAACCACCGATGGATGAGAACCTAGCCATTTGGTCCGCCTCACCATAGTGAGCAGGAAAATGGTTCCGTTCATCCCCCACTCTTGGTGTCGATGTTGTCATCAACGTAACCGACATGATGGACCTCTATTATGCCTTGATAATGTCATTGCATAAAGGATTACCTACCTGGTACCATCGACGGCTTAGAAGACAAAAAGGGATCGTCGTGATTAAGAAGACAATAGAAGACCAAGTCAATGCCAGTTACGAGGAGCCACCTTCACCCCATCACTTCAACAGGCAAGAAGTTGTTGAAGAATCTTCAGGATCAACCAGGATTGTTTCATCGAAAAACTACAAGAGACGTAGCAACACCTAAGGAAAACTCAGAAGACTGCATGAGGCACAAGGCACGACTACTGAGTCCGAGAACCCCTAGGGTAGGATGAGTCGTGTACCCCCTATGCGCAGTCGAGTCCGAATGATAGTTTGAATAGAACCATGATTGTGTGTTGCTTGTTTTTATTTGTTCGTGTTTTGATATAAGTCGCACTTTTGCCCTAGGCAACAAGTACGTGACTATATCACCTTCCTTGTTTTCCTTTGTTTGGCCCTTTTTGGCGCCCGTTTGTTTGCACCTGCACTCTAGAACCCCCTTTAGGCATTCCCCTCCTCTATGCTACCTTTCCCTCTCATCTCTCTCCTCAACTGAAGGCTAGCAAGACAAGATAGACCAAGGATTCTACTTTGGCAACCAACCAGCACTGAAGACTTTTGCTACAACCTCCTCGACCAAATGCAGCCCCTTAGATTTATGGTTGCCCCTCAAGATTAGAAACCCATTCCTAGACCCTTCGAGACTTCATAAGATACCCCATCTCTAATCCTTAACCATGTGCTTAACCCACAGAATTGCAAGAGAACCTGTTAAGCCTCCATCACCTTGCTTATCACTAGGTTCATTAGGGAACTAGTGGACATAGTGAACGAGCACATTATCATCCTAAGATAGCACCAAAACTGAAGATGCCATAGGGAAGACCAATTCAAGGATATAGGAACAAAGGACAAATGACTTGGTGAGTTTATATCAATGACTTTGAGGAATTATCTAAGACTCTTTGGTGGATATAAGGCTACCATGTTGGTAGATGAACTGGTGGGATCATGATTGTAGAGTAGCATATCTTTCATTTCCCCTGAGTAAATTGGATTTATAGGACAATTATGATCGCAAGCTGAAACTCCTAGGACTGCAAGGATTTGACTTGACCAGGTGATATTGATAGGAGACAGTTTATATTACATAAATAACTTGAGGGAAACATGTAGGATTCCTCGTTGGACAAGAGATTTGGATTTAAATAGGTGATCCTAGTTGAGTATAGATGCTGAGTAAGTCTACATGGTTCAGAGTAAATTGGATTTAGACTGATGATCTCGATCATGATACAATGTTTCTTACAGGGCAATAAACTAGGAGATTGGATTAAATGTCGGAGTTGATATAAGCTTGACCTTGGAGTTTAATTGACCATGATAATGGAAATTGGTGGACTTAATATAGTAATGGATAGCCCTTTCAAGTATTTGAGTGTTATAGGACATTGGAAGATCATGTGGAACACTATAACCATTGGATTTGTAGAATTAAATGGATTATGTAGTGATTTATGGAAGTTAATGGGCTGTTGGAGTTGATTCATAGGAAGGAAACAAGATCTTGGAGTGGCTTACGACGTGTTTCCCTAGGATAGAGGTGCTTTATCTTAGACCTTGGAAGAATAGGCTGAGCACTTGGATTATCACGTTCAAGATTAGCAACTTATATGTTCAACCCATGGATTTTTAGGGGTAGACATACATATGAGTTTGGGGATTGTAGACATATATGATTTTGTTAGACCTCCTCTCGGGAGCCATGAGGATATGAATCACATGAGTGATGATTGGAGTTGAGCTATGCAAAATGATGCTATCGGTGATATGATGTGATTTGTTTAAAGGACTAGATAGACTATTGGCATCTCAGAAACCGTGCTTAAAGATAAGATGATAAATGTTCACTCGCACACTAGAATCCTTGAAACCCTTAAGCCCTACCAAGCTACAACATGGTCGGATCAGGACCTTAGGGCCTTGACACTAGATCTAGAACCACCTTGGCCCACACTCAACAAGACCACCACTAATTCCTCAGCCTACTTTATGTACCCCGTGAACAAAGTCTTCATGGAGTGCTTAGACAAGATAGTTGTCATCATCATTTGGTGACCTACTTGTCCACCCGAAGACGGAAGAAGAGCCGTTCAGCTAGTCCGGATGTTGTGATGTGAGCTTCTACGCCGGATGTTGGTCCCTTGAAGGTAGTTGTGGTGGGCCTGATTCTTGAAGGATCAACGCCCATTTTGTGGATAGTGTCTTGGTAGAGTAGATTAGGGTTACTTCCGCTGTCCATAAGGACTTTCGTGAGATGGAACCCATCGATAATTGGATCGAGGATGAGAGCTGCCAGACCTTCGTGAAGGATACTGGCTGGGTGGTCCTTGCGATCAAAAGTGATCTGGCAGGCCACCCATTGGCTTGATTTTGGGGCGGCTGGCTCTATGGCGCCGACGTCCCGTAGCGCGCGCTTGCAGTCCCCTATAGGGATGTGCATCACGTATACCATGTTCACAGTCTTTACTTTGGGGGGGGGGAGGGGATTGCTTCTGACCCCTGGTGTTCGACTGGCGAGTCTCTTCGTCATCTCTGTCACTGGGCGGCCCCTTCACCTTGTGTTCGGCGTTAAGCTTCTCGACTTATTTAAAAACACAACAACTCCTATTAGTGTGATTGGCTGGTTTAATGGGGGTGCTATGAATCTGGTAGGGCCGATCCTGTATCTTGTCTAAATTGGATGGTCCGTCTCTGTTTACCTTGAATGGTTTTTTCTGTTGACCGGGTTTGGAACCACTGAATCAGGTGTTGACCGCCATGTCTTGCATTCCTTCATTGTTATTGTGACGCTTGTGTTTATTGTGTCGTGGCTTGCCATTGCCCTCTCAAACTTTGGGAGTACCCGGATCAATGGTGCTGTTGCTTCTATGAGCGAGCCAGCTGTCTTCTCACACGCAAAAACGGGTCATCAGAGTGGTCAGGGCAGCCATGGATCTTGGTTTTTCTTGACCGAGGTGGCGGGCAAGCCACTCATCTCGGACGCTATGTTTAAAGGCCGCGAGGGATTTGGCGTCCGGACAATCGACAATTTGGCTCTTTTTGATTAAGAACCTACTCCAGATCTTCCTGGCAGACTCCCGGGGTGCTGGATGATGTGACTTAGGTCATCGACGTCCGGATGCCAAACATATGTACCTTGGAAGTTATTGCGGAAGGCGTCTTCCAAGTCTTCCTAGCTGCCGATGGAGTTCTCAGGGAGGCTGTTCAGCCAGTGCCATGCTGGCCCTTTTTGTTTTAGTGAGAGGTATTTGATGGCGTGGATGTCATCACCGCGGGCCATGAGGATATGGAGAAGGAAATCTTCAATCCATACTGCGGGGTCTGTTGTTCCATCATATGATTCGATATTCATGGGTTTAAATCCTTCCGGGAATTCATGTTCCATTACTTCATCAGTGAAGCAAAGGGGGTGTGCGGCGCCTCTATGTCGGGCCACGTCGCGATGTAGCTCGGATGGAGTTCATCTGCGGTGCTCGGCCCGGGCGTGGTTGTGTTTGTACGTCTGGCTAGATGGTCGTCGTTGCGCGTCTGGGCACGTCCCCATGATCTGTAGATTGATTTGGTCTGACCTGCTCTGTTGTCTAGGTCCTGCCGCAGGTCATATGTATGACCCCGAACTGTTATATCTCTTCCCTTACCGCGAGGTACGGGCTGGTGTTTGGCTTGAGTTGCCGCTTTGTCCCGGCCACGTGGTGGTCGATCAGCCGCATTATGCGCTGGTAGGCTGGGCTCGAGCACCTCATCATCGAATTGGGGTAACAATTTGTGCTTCGGGTAACTTTTTGAGGCTATATTCTTTGGCTGCTAGGACATTAGTCCATCTATCGTTGAGCAGATCTTGATCATCTTGAAGCTGTCGCTGCTTCTTTTTCAGGCTCCTTGCAGTGGCTATTAGCTAGCGCTTAAAGCACTCCTGCTTGAGAGGTTCCTCAGGCATGATAAAATCCCTGTTGCCCAGGCTCACCTTGTCCTTGGAGAGCGGAAGGTAGGTACTATCCTCCGAGTCTTCGTTCATGGCCTATTCATCAGGGCTAACTCGCTCATCTCCCCGTTCGCCCTGTTCGGAGGTTGGCTCAACGGGGTCTTCGTTGTCTTCAGCATCGTCCAGAGTATTATTTTCTCCTGTGCCGGTATTGCTGTTTTTCCACGGCGTGGTTTAGAGCGGCGCCGCTGACGTTGGTGCTTTGGCTGTATCTCAGGAGTATTATCCTCGACTGGTTACTTTTCATTGTCGCCGTTGTTCTCTTTGGGTGTATCCACCATGTATACGGCATACGAGGAGGTGGCTGTCCAGCGTCCTATAAGCGGTGGTTTTTGTGCCTACTCTTCTCCTGCATCATCGTCCATACCGTCGATGTCTTCGGAGCCGTAATCGAGCATGTCAGTTAAGTCTTCGATGGTGGCTATAAAGTGGGTGGTGGGTGGGAAGCGGAATTCTCCGTCATCAGCCTCCAATCCAAACCGGATATAGTTCGGCTGAGAGTCCCCTGATAAGAAGAGGGTATTTAATGAGTTTAGCACATCGCCTAAAGGTGAGTGTCGGAAGATACCCGCGAAGCTGAATTCAATGATCGATGCCTGATCAGGTTCGATGGGCGCGGATGCACGTGGTTTGGAACCTATGGCTGGAGATGAATCCGAGGTTCCAGTGACACAGGCCCCGCTCGAGGTTGGATCTGTGTGCGGCTCTAACGCCTCTGAGTCTGCGGCTTCCATGGAGGGGTTGAGCTTCCCGTCCTCGGACACCGCAGTGTGCTCCGGATCTAGGGCTAGAGCAGTTACAGGCACTATCTCCTAGGCACGGTCCGATGATAGATTTAGGTCATGTTCATCGTGATGGCAGGGAGCGGCTGTCATGGGCTTGAATCCGTCGAAGATCAAGTCTCTACGGATATCGGCAACGTAATTCAAGCTTGCAAACCTGACTTGATGGCCAGGGGCGTAGCTATCGATCTGCTCTAAATGGCCAAGGAAATTGGCCCGCAGTGCGAAGCCGCCGAGTACGAAGATCTGTCCAGGGAGGAAAACCTCCCCTTGGACTGCATTGTTGTAGATGATTGACGGAGCCATCAAATCATTTGGTGACGGCGCAGCGGAACTCTCAATGAAAGCACCAATGTCGGTGTCAAAACCGGCGGATCTCGGGTAGGGGGTCCCGAACTATGCGTCTAAGGTTGATGGTAACAAGAGGCGGGGGACACGATGTTTACCCAGGTTCGAGCCCTCTCTATGGAGGTAATACCCTACTTCCTGCTTGATTGATCTTTATGAATATGAGTATTACAAGAGTTGATCTACCACGAGATCGTAATGGCTAAAACCCTAGAAGTCTAGCCTGTATGATTATGATTGCCTCTACGGACTAAGCCTCCGGTTTATATAGACACCAGAGGGGACTAGGGTTGTACAAAGTCGGTTACAGAGAAAGGAATATACATATCCGAACACCAGGCTTGCCATCCACGCAAAGGAGAGTCCCATCCGAACACGGGAAGAAGTCTTCTGCCTTGTATCTTCACGGCCCAACAGTTCGACCCGCGCTACATAGTCCGGCCGTCCGAGGACCCCTTAATCCAGGACTCCCTCACGACCACATATGCGGAAGCGATGGTGAGCCCAGATTCCGAGGCATGGCCGGAGGCCATGAGATCCAAGTTAAAGTCCATGGATGAGAATCAGGTCTCGGACTTGGTTGATCCGCCGCCTGGCATAACAACCATTGGTTACAAATGGGTCTTTAAGAAGAAAACTGATGTGGATGGAAATGTTCAGATCCACAAAGCTCGGCTTGCCGCTAAGGGTTATGGACAAGTTCAACGAATTGACTATGACGATACTTACTCGTCGGTAGCGATGCTGAAGTCAGTGAGGATCGTGCTAGCTATAGCTGCATATTTCGATTACGAGATATGGCAGATGGATGTCAATATGGCTTTCCTTCTCGGAAATTTAACCAAAGACGTGTATATGATACAGCCTGAGGGTTTTGTCGATCTGATTAGCGCTAGTAAGGTATGGAAGCTCAAGAGATCCATTTATGGGTTGAGGCAAGCATCTCGGAGCTGGAATATTTGTTTTCGTGAGGTCGTCACTGGTCTCGGTTTCATCAAAAGCGAAGAGGGCGTTTGTTTATACAAGAAGTTAAGTGGCTCGATAGTGTTTTTGATCTTGTATGTGTATGACATATTGTTGATCGGCAACAATGTTTCGATGCTAAACTCGGTCAAGGAGTCATTGAATGGCAAGTTTTTGATGAAGGACCTTGGTGAGGAAGTCTATATTTTAGGAATTAAGATCTATAGAGATAGATCAAGGAGGCTGCTCGGCTTAAGCTAGAGCACGTACATAGATAAAATATTGAAGCGGTTCAACATGAGTGAGGCGAAGAAAGGGTTCTTGCCACTCTCACATGGTGTAAGTCTAAGCGAGACTCACAGTTCTACGACATCTGATGAGCGAAGCAGGATGAGTAAAAATCGGCGTCGCGAACGCGTGCATGCCCGATGGCCTCTAGGGCTATTTGTCGGGCACCGGCCTCCATGTAGTCGGCCCAGTTGCGGGTGCTTTGCTTGCAACTCAGAGCGTCGGTGCACTGCTACTCCATGTCCCGCTGGCGGCGCAAATCGGCGATACGCTGCTCGTCCACCAGGTGGCATGACGGTCAAACAAGTGCACTCGAATCATCTAGATGAGGTACTCCCTCCTTGTCAATAATGATTCCATGGATTTAAAAGGCCCGCAACAATTAAAGCACATCTTTTTTCACATAAATTAGCTGCATGCAATGAGTTCCCGGTGCGGGTGGATGAACAGGACCCCATGGTGTTGCCTCTGGATGAACAGGACCCCGATCGAGCCGGTTGGGGCTGGATGAATAGGACCCCGTGGAGGGCTGGATGAACAGGACGACCCCGTGGAGGGCTGGTTGAACAATAGCCAGTGGAGAGGGCTGGATAAACAGTAGCCCATGGAGGGGTGGTTGAACAGTAGCCCGTGGAGAGGGCTGGTTGAAAAGTAGCTGGTGGAGTAGCGCATGGTGGAGGCTAGATAAACAGGAGCCCGTGGATGAACGGTCGCAGGTGGAGGCTGGAGGAGGTCGACGGTGGATGAACAGTAGCCCATGGAGGCTGGAGGAGATCGATGGTGGAGATGAATAGTATCCCGAGGAGTCCCGTTTTGGAGTACGCCACACCCCTCCCGATGAACAGGACCCCCGTTTCGACCGTAGCGCTCCAACACAAGTCTGTTTCCTCCGTTTTGCGGTACGCCACACCCCTCCCGATCAACAGGACCCCGTTTCGACCATAGGAGGTCCAACAGAAGTCCGTTTCCTTTGTTTTGCGGTATGCCAGACCCCTCCGGATGAACATGATCCCGTTTCGAAGGTGGCCAGTCGAACACAAGGCTGTTTCCTCCGTTCTGCGGCACGCCAGGCCTCATTTCCATTGGCTGTTCCGTCCAAGACGGTTGGCTCCCACGCGTTCCGTTGCCTCCCGATGAACACAACGCATTTTGTTGCCTCCCCATGAACACGACAATGACATTGTTTCTCCGTTCCGACCCAGCCATGTACATGACCCTGGACGTATGTATGCATGAGTAGGCATTCGAGGCCCCGCCTGTATGTACGTACGTGGCCGTATTTACTTTCTTGCACCCTGGCCGATGTACGTACGTGTACATGCTACATGCGCGCCTCTAGTATAACACCTGCACGCCTCTCCATCGACTACGTACACGTTCACGACGAGAATGACAACGCTACGTACGCTTCGACTAGGTGGGTCCCGACTGTCAGGCACTTCCTTGCGTGCAAAGATGTAGCTGGTGGGTTCCAGCAGTCAGGGGAGCGAATCGGTTTTTTTGGACGCACTTCCATACGTGCGAAGATGTAGCTGGTGAGTCCCAGCAGTTAGGGGGGAAACATTTTTTTTTCACAAAATACGGTGGCCCGTCTGATGGGTCCCTGCTGTCAGGTGGAGGAATAATTATTTTGCACGTAATAAGGAGGCACTTCCTTGCGGCTGCCATGGACCTAGCTGTCAGCCTCTCCACGTACAATACTCTTCCGATGGAAGTTGGTCCTTGACCACATTGACCACGCCACGCCGAGAGCACCACGGCAGTGGACGACGGCGAGGCCTAGGAAGGGGATGACGCGGAGCCGGGGAAGACGCGGCAGTGGATGCCCATGCGGAGAGGAGTACGAGGGTTCGCTGGTTCGGCTGCGGTGTGAGGCTGTCGTCGCCGCGGAATAACAGGGGGTGTGGGTGAGTGGAGGGATGGCCTGGCCAGCGGTGGGAGTAGTTAGGGGCGGTGAGGCCTCCGTGGTAGCACAGCCGGCCAAGGGAGGCAGGAGCAGGCGTCACGACCGACGCTGCTTTGGGCAGCTGGAGCAAGAAGACCAGAGGTTAAAGAAGCACTACAGCCATTGGATGGACATCGTACGGTCACCGGAGATGGAATCGTTCATATTGACTAAGTTGACAAAGCCCTCCGTCCCCGTCAACTTAGTAGGCCCACAAGTCAGCCTCCCACTATACTGGGACCCAGCTAGCAAGGGGAGTATTCATTTTTTGTGCGTAATAAGGAGGCACTTCCTTGCATGTGAAGATATAGCTGGTGCGTCCGAGCTGTCAGCGACGGTAACGTTATTTCGTGAAATACGGAGGCCCTTTCGGTGGGTCCCAGATGTCAGGTGGAGGAAGCATTATTTTGCGCGTAATAAGGAGGCATTTCCTTGCGTGTGGCCGTGGACCCAGCTGTCAACCTCTCCACATACAATCCACTTCAGATGCATGTCGGTTGTTGACCACGTTGACCACGCCGCGCCGAGAGCACCAGGGCGGTGCACGACGGCGAGGCCTAGGAAGGGAACGACACGGAGCCAGGGAAGACTCAGCCGTTATTTCCCACGCGGAGGGGAGTACGACTGTACGAGGGTTTACTGGTTCGTCTGCCATCGCTGGAGAATAACAGCAGGTGTGGGTGAGTTGAGGGATGGCTAGGCCAGCGATGGGAGTACCGTGGGGCGGTGAGGCCTGCGCGGCAGCATAGCTGGCCGCGGGAGGAGGGAGTAGGCAGTCCCGCCGGCGCTTGTTTGAGCGGTTGCAGCAGGAAGAGCAGATATTGAAGAAGCACGACGGCCGTTGGATGGACATCCAACAGTCGCTGCTTGTGCGTCAACCTTTTTGTAGGACAACCTCAAATTTGTGGAAAACAACATACAGCTCATCTGCCATTATTTATAATAATTTAGAACCCATTTGCTAATACTTAAGGTTTTTTTGTAGCCCATATTCTTTTTTTAGCATTACAACCCATATTGTGGCCACGGCTAAAATATTATACGATATTTTGCATATTTCGTTGTGGTTCGAACTGTTTTTAATCCTGAAATTTCGAGTCACATTCAAATCGATTTTAAAAACAAATGAATATCAATATAAAATCCAACAAATTGTCCACGCATAAAAATCAATGCAATTTAAAATCTCGAAATGAAAAAAAGAAATTTGAAACTAATTGCCGGTTTGATGTGTTTTAAAAATGTACAGCCCATTTCTCATTACTGATAGGCCATTTTCTCGGCTAGCCGAATGAAGCTCTCCTCGTCTTGAAAGATTTGCAGCCCAACAGACCTGACAAAAGCGACTTACTTGACAAATCACAAAAAAACTGGGCCAGCCAATTTCAGAAAGAAAAAAAAGTACTAGGCTGGTGTGTGCTAAACATAAAAGAAAAGGTTGTCTAGACAGGCCAGAGTGTCCTGCACAGCCCAGTTGACACCCTGCTTCCATCTCAAAAACAAATTAGATAAATGGCACTCTAATTATGGCGATTCATAAAAATGCCACTGCAATTTCCAAACTTTGAAAAATGCCACTGCAATTTTTGCCAACTTTGAAAAACGACAATGCAATTTCCAAACTTTGAAAAACGCCACTCCAGACTTCGAAAAATTCCACTGGAAATGGCATGAAATGGCATTTTTCAAAGTTTGGACATTGAAGTGGCATTTCTCGGAATCACCAGATCTGGAGTGGCATTTATCAAACTAACCCAAAACAAAAATAGTTGGGTGAGCTGCTGGGTCCCAGGTGTCAGCCGCTCGTTGTGCATTTCTCTCGTTTATTGACTACGTTGACAATGACATGGAACCCAGATGTCAGAAATCCATTAGGAGGAGCCATTTTTTAATTGGCTAAAAATAAGGAGGCACTTGCTTGCGTACTGCTATGACCTTGGCGGGTCCCTGCCGTCATCCTCTCCACGTACAATCATCTCCTAATTGTGTACGCGTCAACCGGTAGGCCCACAAGTTAGCCTCTAAACCCGTGGCGGACGAATACAACCCATTTAAAAAAATAACAGCCCATTCCATACGTTCAAACGAAAAGTTCAACATTCAGAGCAAAGTAACAGGTCTGATCCAGATATAAAGTACTGAACTTCCACGTTGACAACCATCATAGCCAAGTTAACTATCTACTCCCACTAATACTCTAGTAGCATACAAGTACTAACTTACTCTTAGCTAACTAGACGATGCGGGCCACCATCTGCGGTACACGCTAAACACCAGCACCGGCGTCCTCCGCCTCGCCTCGGACTTGCCAGAGGTGTGATAGGGCGCGTTGCTCACATGCGTTGGCCCTTTCCATGCCGGCATGGTCAACCGAAGCTTCGGCTTCTAAGAGGGAAACCCACTTGACGAGCTGGTAGTAAAAATCGGCATCGCGAACGCGTGCATGCCCGATGGCCTCTAGGGCTATTTGCCGGGCACCGGCCTCCATGTAGTTGGCCCAGTTGCGGGTGCTCTACTTGCAACTCAGAGCGTCGGTGCACTGCTACTCCATGTCCCGCTGGCGGCGCAAATCGGCGATACGCTGCTCGTCCACCAGGTGGCATGACGGTCAAACAAGTGCACTCGAATCATCTAGATGAGCTACTCCCTCCTTGTCAATAATGATTCCATGGATTTAAAAGGCCCGCAACAATTAAAGCACATCTTTTTCACATAAATTAGCTGCATGCAGCCACTCAGAATCGCTCACAGCCAGTACGCGGAGCAGCATGCAATGAGTCGCAGCCGAGGACACGCATGCAACCACTTAAATCGCTGGAATTAATTAGGCTTAAACTTCTGCATGCAGTTAATTATTGCCACGCCTTGGTCTTGCTGCTTTGCCTCATGGGACTAATAAACCCAGACGGAGGGAGTACCTTGGTTGGTGAGATTTTGAATTAAGCCCTGCAAACCAGAAAGGAGGTACTAGTACGTGCGTGAGCCGCTATATATTCGTGTAGGATTGAGTAGGTCATTTCTTGAATTGAGCCCTGCAAACCGGAAAGGAGGTAGTACATCTGTGATCCGCTATTTATCCGTGTAGGATCGAGTAGGTCGGATAGTGTACGTGTAGGATCGATTAGGTCGGATGGTGTACGTGTACGATCACATTAGCTGATGACCGTTAGCTGGGAGATAAGGCATTTGCGACACTGAGCAGTTTCTTCAGATTCACAAGGCATTTTCTTCAGAGTAGCTTGTCAGTTTCTTCAAAGGTAGGTATTTTTATTCAAAAAACTACCACTTCGGATCTTGCGTTGCAACTAAAACTGCCAGGAGCACATTAGTAGGCTAGCTAGTGATCGATTAGTAACTTGTCAACACTGAGCAAACAGAAATAAGGAACTGTTAGTAACTTGTAAAAACTGAGAACACAGAAATAAGGATCATGCTGTGCACAGCAGTAAGAGCCGATCTGGTCAAAATGTTCACACGAGACTCACAGGCCTGGCATTGTAATGTGTTCACATTAGTAGCCCAAATTGAAACCAACTAGTACGATTCCCATACATAAGATCAACCTTTTAATGCATCTCAATGATTCACAGATCATATACAAATAAGTAGCTCCAAAAGCAAAGATCTAGAAACATCTATTCTTCATACTAACATGGATGCTTCTCTTGGCCAACATTCAGTATAGACTGAAAGACAAATTTCTTTGTGAAGTCTACAATTCCTCTTGCAAACGTAAGTGGTTTCACCAACAGCTGGAACCATGAGAATGAACCACACATGATGGAGGAACATCCACTATAATATAATTTGGTCTTCTCTCGATCAAACGGCAGGACTATTTTCGGAATACAAACTTTAACATAGGCAAAATGATGCCCATTGTGTAATCAGACCAAAGAAATGAAGCACCTAGTGTTGTCAAATAGATAGTATAGTACTACTTTTCTGCTGTCCATGAAGTGACTAACCAATCTTTCTGTGTCTATTTTCAAACGGCACTGCATGCAGTGACTATACTATTCTCTTGTGCAGTTCAACAAAAATTGCTGTCACTTTGCTTTTTTGCCAAATAGCAACAGGCAGGCATCTCTGTCTGCACAAATATCAAACAAGTAGTAAACATATACCCCCACCTTGTATTTTCGGTTTAAACACATCTCTTCCACTTAGCATCTATGTTTTGCACTTGACAATTTGATACAGTCATGTTTTGCCCTAGACAATTTCATACTGAATTGATTTGCTGGTCCAGAGCAGAAATATAGCGCCTATTCTTCATCAGACCAAGGATATCCATGTTCATAGTGATGGAAGAGGGGAAATCGATACAACCGAAATTGAGCATCCAATAATTGAATCACGTCCTGCACCTCCAATCTAGGTCCACCCTGCCAATAAATTCACATGCAAACCACTAGTATTACTATCTAATGACAGTACAAAAAGAGTAGCAAGATAGTAGCAAACCATGTTCCTTCGTAATGAATAGCTCATAGTGCCACCAATTGGATATAAAGGTTTGGAAGAAAACATGCTCCTAATGTTGAACCATTTGGACTTTTTGTGCAGTTCCACTAAAATCGAGCATCCCCGTTTACATAGATATTGAAAGTATGATAACTATAAAAGTGGCACTAGTTGAAGCATAGACTCACAAATATAAGCATTCCAATTTCTTAATGGGAAAATGTAGCAAGATTGTTTCTAACCAACTGTTTGAAGGAATAAATAAGGCAACATCGGATGATGTCAGGAAGACATATATAGTTCTTTCTAAAAAATGATCGATTCCTGACCTTTCCACTTCTTTTAAGCATATTTTGTATAGTTCAACTAAAATAAAATGCCATCAGCGCCTTGACAATTCAGTGACATTGTACAAATGGAAATGACTTAACATTACATCATGATGTCAGGTATGTAGTAGACATGCATTAGAGACAAACATACAGACCTCCTCCGATAACATAATGAACATTAATTTTAACAAAGGTGTGACTAGCTTTACCGGGATAATTTGAGTGAACTCTACACCCTTTGTTCCTTAATATAAGACGTTTTCGCAGTTCAATTTAAAGTACCCAAACGTCTAGTATTTACAAGAACAGGTAGTTGTTTTCATGAGCACATATCTGGGAAAGCTTGCCACACTTTATTTATGTCCATACACTAATGCAACACCATTCTAATAGTACAAATATACACTAATCCAGTTGCTAGTGCAACAGTAGAGTAGTTATTTTATTACAGGGTACAGTACAATGGTTTTATTGAGTAGATTTCAATAAACTCTAGCACTGGAAGATTTCTATAAGAATTAACAATACAAAATGTAAAGGTAACAAGTTTCAGCATTGGTATACTAGCTATGCATGAGCGTTAAACAAATACAAAAGTCTAAAGGTAACTAGCATTATTAACTAATGACAGTATAAAAAAATTGCAAACCATGTACCTTCAAGGTAAATATCATTTTGAACTCGAGGGGACCTAAAGATTGCTATCCCAATCTTGATAATCGGTCAAACATAAAAACTTGATCGAACGAATCAAGAGAATAGCCGGAGGAGGAGGTGCCCATGCTTGACCTTTTCTCTTGACACTGTACAAAAAAATTGAGCTATCTCATGAAAGTGAGGTATGTAATCTATAAGCATTAACAGTGCCAAAATCTAAAGGTAGTAACAAGATTCATCATTGGTATACTGACTGTGCAACAACATTAGAATGCCTTAGCTAAAAAAATCTTTAATACATACACAATCAACAGCTAACCCTGAAATAATCCAATGACATTAACTGGCATTGCTTAAATTTGTCGATGGCATTAGACTGAGTGCGGCATCACTTTGGCAGTAGCATTGCTTGACTTGACCGCTGGCGTTATACCAACAACAAAAAAGTAGCAATAAGAGCATGGGATGCCCATTCGGATAGTGGGCACACCAGGACGATGTACCTCCACAGACACATAGAGTGGTGAGGGAGGTATGGTTTCTGAGAGCAACAAATATCCAAGCAACATATGTGGATTACGTCCCATTTTTGTTCTCTTTAGCCACCTTTTTCCTATGTGAGGACAACAAAACAATCGACCTGGTCATACTCTATTGCGTTGTCATGCCTTTCTACCCTTCTTCAACCAAGAGACACGAGACTCGTTCCTTAGCTATTGACTTTCCCCATTTCAACCTAGATGCAGGTTCGATGCCTACTCTCATGGACAGTATAGTCTCCCTTCCTTTCCTTATTCAACCCAGACATGGATCAGCCTGCATGAAGTAGGGTTTCCTTTAATAGTGCAAATTAAGGTTTTCATTTGCATGACCAGTAGAGAAGAGGATAGCAAATTGGGAAGATGGTGGAGTGGAAAAAGATCCACATGCAGTGACGTGGCAGATGGGTCAATAGAACAAGGGTATGGTTCGAAAAGTGGTAGCATACCTGAGGGTCAGCAGGAAGTGGCTTCACTCATTGTCGTCGTCCTCCGCACACATTACGGCAGCGAGCTTGGGGATGGAGGCCATCCCGCACGGGCGGTAGGTCTGAGAGGACAGCCTTGTCGTCAGTGCATGACCTCGCTCACCGACGACGAGTGCATCAACGCTGCATGTCCTTTTCTTCCCCGGCGAATCTGTGACCACCAGTGAGGAGGGAGAGAGAGGCCGTCTTTTTAGATCTGGAGAGAGAGGGTTATAGTGTGAGAAGCAAGTGGGCAGCCCTTAGCAAGAAAGCGTTGAAGCTCCAGCCTATATATCTTTTTATACTACTAGTACTAGAGGTGGAGTAGTGGTAGAGTAGTTTATATTTTTCTCTGCATACAATACCAGTTAGTCGTGCTTCAAAACTGAACGACACACCATTAAAAAAATAAAGTCGAGAAATAATGCGACACTTCGGGCCAACGCGGCCAGATCGCATTTTGCACGAGAAATGACACACCATGTTTCGTTGACATGTGGTCCCGTTCCAACATGTCAGTGAGACGATGGTGAGTCCTTTTGTACAATTTTCGACCGGACGTCTATGTAGGCCGGGCACCTCCTTGTGTACCATGGCAGCCATCCACCGCCTCTTCGCCTTCCCCTCTCAATTTGGAACTGCTATCACACGCTCTTCCTCGCCTCCTCCATTTGCCTTCACCCTTCCTTCTGCCATTGTTCGATTGTCTTCTCCATGGAGGGAACAAGCCAGAAACGACCCCGTTATTCTTGCCCCGATCTGAAAGATGACGTGGTGGAGGAACTCATTGATCGGTGCGACTTCATCACCTCGGCTAGCATGGCAGATTCGTTCAAGACCATTCTCGACTCAACTAATAACATCATTACAAGGAACCCAAGGGTCCAGGAGCAGTTTGATATACCTTATCTTCTTTGCTATAAGCATGTTCGCATGGGCGCGGACGATGGAGGCCTCACCTTGTGCAAGTTGATGCCGCTTGATAATGTACGTGTGATGTCAAGATGCCATCGCTTAAGGGTAAGGCCTGGGCTGGCGCAAATGGAGTTTGGGTTTTTTATATTGGGTACAATTGTGAGTGGGAACTTGTGAAAGTGTACACTCGTCAGCGGATTCCACTTCCAAAAATCTCAGAGTGCCCTGAGGTTGAGCACACAGATGATCTACGTACGTTCAAATACGATCATGGTGGTTGTCATCTACGGAAGATAGCAATTTTTCGAGTTCCCAACCGCTCTTGGAATTACGAGAACTATGAAGTTGTTGCTATCTTCGAAAAGCTTAATGCCGTCGTTACTGATTCCACAGCTTGTCCATGGATATTGCTCAAAAATCGGTTTCTGTACATGGATGAGTATTGTGATGCAATTGAATACGAGGTCTTCTATTTGCTACCACCACTCGTGGCACTGTTTTTGCGTGGGATCCTGGTAGTTTCGGTATGTTTGTCTTCCATCGTAATTATAATTGTTTCATCCACATGCATGCGTGTTAGCAAGTTTCCCTTTACTAATTAACCTTCTTCTTGTGTTTCCAAGGTCCTGTGAACATTCCACCACCTATACTTGAAAATTTTTATAACCAAGGGGGAGATGGCGATGGTGATGATCACGAGCGTGAGGACGAGCAGAACTTATATACTCAGTGGCGCTTGGCAACTAATTCCGATGGATCACCCGTTCTTGTCTGTATACAGTGCACTGATATTGTTACTACTGAGGGAGCACATGTTGTCTCCCATGGTTGCCCTCTCTGGACCTATTCCAACACCCGTTGCAGGGTATTCGGGATGGATACTAGTGTGCTAGTGCCAACACCTTCTCCCTGGTTCAGTATTGATAGTCTTGGAGAAAACTCACTCTTCCTTGGACCAAACTATCCAATGATGGTGAAAGGCGATCCAACTGCTGTTGACACAATGTTTCTACCATTTATGAGAAGCAACTATATCTATACCTCGCACATTGTGGTGGTTCCCTACCCTGGTCCTGATATATGCCGCTTCAGCCTGGATGATCAGTCCTGCGTTGCTCTCGATATTGACAATAGCTGGCCCTTCCCAGAGCACCTATGGTTCAAAGCAAGCATTTCCAACGCCAAGGATTGGTTGAGTTGAAGTTCATTTCATTGCTTGTTATTTGTTGTATGATGAAAACTTCAGTATTACTATAATGTTTTGTTGGAAATAATCTATAATCCAACATGTATCCTCTTTGTCGTTGTGTGTTGATGACTTGTTGTATGTAATGAATGGTACATTTGCAAATGCATGCCATAGACTCAATTTATGAATGGTTTTCGAGTCACTTCTAGGAGTGTGAGTATCGTAGTAGTATAGCAAGCATCCAGTTAGTATATGAAGTTGCCACATCACATAGAGCCAAACTAATATTGGAGTATGCTAGCCCTCCACCGGCACGCCGCTTCAAATGGCGGACGCAGTGAGAGGTCGCATCACCTTGTGTACAGATCTTAGATGCCACGTGTAGCAGATGAATGACTCCAGGTTCGACCACCATGATCCTAGGTGCGAGCCAAGGAACACTGTTGGAGAGACCCCCCTCATAATTTTCCTACATTGGTCGTTTGATTCATAGGATAGAATGCTATAGGATTTTTTCCCTATGTAATCATGTTTTAATTGACAATCTAGCATCCACTCCAACTTTTGTTTCACTCCCTTTGTTCCTACGAAGAGAGTACTTTCTCTAAATGATGTGCCGCTGCAAGAGCCGCCTATATTAATTAACCATGCTCTAAAAAGGTGGAACAGCTTTGGATATAGTAGTAATGTACTAGCTTAGTAGGTGACCTTGCGCTTGGCTCTTCTCCTCTTCCGGAAGTTGAACAATAATGATGGTACTACAGTAGTACTTCTGGCAATCTGACACCAAATGAACTGCTGCATGTCCACCACTTGTAAGCAAAAGTTTCTCCTTGTGCTGTGAGCCCACGCACGCATTGGCGAGGGAGAAGGCGTAGTAAGCAAGCTTCTCGTCGAGTTGACGGGACACATCAAAGATTTAGTACTCTCTTCAAAAAGGGCCGACCATGTCCATGGATACCATCCCGTGCTCTGTCATTGAGTACATGCACTATGCACGTGCCATCGAGGAAAAAAATATTGTGTAGTACTAGGTGCCATCGAAGTGCACAACTCACTTACGCACTACATATCTCCATTCTCTTGCAGGACACGCCACCTTGATGTTAGATGTCCCGCGTGTCATGGATGCATATAGTATGATTTTTAAAATGGAGGCATATAGATGTCCTGCGTGTCGGCAAAAGGATGAACAAAAAACGAAAGAGTGGAAGAACATAGATTCCCGACGACCGAGAAGGAGCAAGAAACCTCGCGGTGGAGTGTCTGCACACATAATATTTTACATTATTCAGCAATATAAAATCAACCAATTCTCTCCACATTCCTATACCATTCTATATTATGAGAATAACTTTGAACATAATCCATTGATTCACTCTATCCAATGGTCATAGTTGGAAAATCCAAACAAAACAAAGCATTGGACCAACTCTTTTAGCACTCAGATTGTTGCCGCCTGCCCACCTAGACCAACTATATATCCGCTCACGTGTGATGACCACAAGAGCTATCCACTCAGATTGTATGTTAAAAAAATAAAGTTCGATAACTAATGAGGCACCTCGGGCCTTCGCGGCCAGATCGCATTTTGCACAAGAAATTACACACCACGTTTCGTTGACATGTGGTCCCTGATATGTCTCAAACGTATATACTTTTCCAAACCATTCTGCCCTTGTTTTGAATGAAACTAACCCAGACTGACACTGTTTTCAGCAGAACTGCCTTGGTGTTGTTTATTGTGCAGAAAATAAAAATTCTCGGAATTCCCTTAAAATCCACGGAGATAACTTTTGGAAAATATAAAAAATACTAGCAAAAGAATCAAGGCCAGGGGGCCCACACCCTGTCCATGAGGGTGGGGGCGCGCCCCTCCCCCTGGGCAAGCCCCCTGTCTCGTGGGCCCCCTGATGCTCCACCGACCTCAACTCCAACTCTATATATTCCGTTTCACGGAGAAAAAAATCAGAGAGAAAGTTTCATCTCGTTTTACGATACGGAGCCGCCGTCGAGCTCTAATCTCTCTCGGGAGGCTGATCTCGAGTCCGTTCGGGGCTCCGAAGAGGGGGATTCGTCGCCGTCGTCATCGTCAACCATCCTTCATCACCAATTTCATGATGCTCATCTCCGTGTGCGAGTAATTCCGTCGTAGGCTTGCTGGACGGTGATGGGTTGGATGAGATTTACCATGTAATCAAGTTAGTTTTGTTAGGGTTTGATCCCTAGCATCCACTATGTTCTGAGATTTATGTTGCTATGACTTTGCTATGCTTATTGCTTGTCACTAGGGCTCGAGTGCCATGATTTCAGATCTGAACCTATTATGTTTTCATGAATATATGTGAGTTCTTGATCCTATCATGCAAGTCCATAGTCACCTATTATGTGTTATGATCGGACAAACCCGAAGTGACAATAATCGTGATACTTCTCGGTGATGACCGTAGTTTGAGGAGTTCATGTATTCACTATGTGTTAATGCTTTGGTCTGGTACTCTATTAAAAGGAGGCCTTAATATCCCTTAGTTTCCACTAGGACCCCGCTGCCACGGGAGGGTAGGACAAAAGATGTCATGCAAGTTCTTTTCCATAAGCACGTATGACTATATTCGGAATACATGCCTACATTACATTGATGAACTGGAGCTAGTTCTGTTTCACCCTATGTTATAACTATTACATGAGGAATCGCATCCGACATAATTATCCATCATTGATCCAATTCCTACGAGCTTTTCACATATTGTGCTTTGCTTATTTACTTTTCCGTTGCTATTGTTACAATTACTACAAAACTGCTATCTTTACTTTTGCCACTTTTACCATCACTATCATACTACTTTGCTACTAAATACTTTGCTGCAGATACTAAGTTATCCAGGTGTGGTTGAATTGACAACTCCACTGCTAATACTTGAGAATATTCTTTGGCTCCCCTTGTGTCGAATCAATAAATTTGGGTTGAATACTCTACCCTCGAAAACTATTGCGATCCCCTATACTTGTGAGTTATCAAGACTATTTTCTGGCGCCATTGCCGGGGAACATAGCTCTATTCTTTGAGTTACTTGGGATTTATATCTGCTGATCTCTATGAGGAACTTGAAAGACGCAAGAACTAAGATTTTTCCCTCAACTACGAGGGGAGGTAAGGAACTGCCATCTAGCTCTGCACTAGATTCTCCTTCTGTTTTGTGTAAGCTTGCGACACCTAAACCTACTACTGCTATGAATTCTGATATGTCACATATTATTGATCATGCCACTTCTGCTATGCATGATAATACTTCTGTGCTTGATACTACTATGCCATTAGGTGAATATCTTGATGAACAACTTGCTAGGGTTAGAGAGAATGAAATTATAGAAGATAAAATTATTGATGATAGTGATGATGAAGGTTCTCCCCCTAAGTATGAATTGCCTGTTGTTTCCTGAGGGTTATGTTATGGATGAAGAAGCTGCCAGAGATCTTTTTGCTTGCAATGATAGATCTGATCTTAAGAAGTTACTAGCTAAACTTAAACAGAAAACTCTGAATGCTAGAATGAAATATGACCCTGCTTTTGCTACTTCACCTATCTTTGTTACTGATAAGGATTATGAATTCTCTGTTGATCCAGAAATTATTACTTTGGTTGAATCTGATCCTTTTTATGGCAATGAATCTGAAACTGTTGTGGCACATCTTACCAAGTTGAATGATGTAGCCACCCTGTTTACTAATGATGAGAAGTCCCGCTATTATTATATCCTCAAGATATTTCCGTTTTCATTAAAGGGTGATGCTAACACTTGGTTTAATTCTCTTGATCCTGGTTGTGTGCGTAGTCCCCAGGATATGATTTATTACTTCTCTGCTAAATATTTCCCTGCTCATAAGAAACAAGCTGCCTTGCGGGAAATATATAATTTTGTGCAAATCAAAGAAGAGAGGCTCCCACAAGCTTGGGGGAGGCTTCTCGGATTACTTAATGCTTTACCTGATCATCCTCTTAAGAAAAATGAAATACTTGATATCTTTTATAATGGACTAACCGATGCTTCCAAGGATTACTTGGATAGTTGTGCTGGTTGTGTTTTCAGGGAAAGAACAGTCGACCAAGCTGAATTGTTATTGAATAATATGTTGACTAATGAAAATAATTGGGTTCTTCCTGAGCCAATTCCTAAGCCAATTGAGCCAACTCCTGAGCTTATTCCTAAACCAACTCCGAAGAAGAGGGGTGTTCCATTTCTCAGTCCTGAAGATATGCAACAGGCAAAGAAATCTATGAAAGAAAAAGTTATTAAAGCTGAAGATGTTAAAGGTAAATTATCTCTATAGATATGATAAAGTTGAAGTCCCGTCTACTAAATTTCATAGCCCATGTTTAGATGAATTTGATGACTTTATGGCTAGACAAGAAAGTTTTAATGCTTATGTTGGTAGAGAATTAAAGAGTAATGCTTTCATGATAGGACGCCTGAGTGATTATATGGCTAGAGTTAAAGGTGAACTTAAACTCATTAGCAAATATGCTTCTATGGTTACCACTCATCCTGAGCAAGTACTTAAAGCTCAAAGTGATTTGCTCGATGAATTAAATAATAAACATGATTTTGTTGTTAGAGTGGATACTGGAACTGGTAGAATGACTCAGGAACCTTTGTATCCTGAAGGCCACCCTAAGAGAATCGAGCAAGATTCTCGGAGAAAAAATGTAGATGCACCTAGTCCTTCTAAAAAGAAGAAAAAGAAAAACGATAGGACTTTGCATGCTTCTAGTGAACCTGTTGTAGACACACCTGAGAATCCCAATGATATTTCTATTTCTGATGCTGAAACACAATCAGGCGATGTACATGAA
The DNA here is from genome assembly GCF_018294505.1 of Triticum aestivum. Lineage (NCBI taxonomy): Eukaryota > Viridiplantae > Streptophyta > Magnoliopsida > Poales > Poaceae > Triticum > Triticum aestivum. The sequence continues at coordinate 419,477,203 of NC_057813.1, read as the reverse complement.
CCTAGTGATAATGTTAATGATAATGTTCATGTTGATGCTCAACCTAGCAATAATAATGATTTAGAGATTGAACCTGTTGTTGATCTTGATAACCCACAATCAAAGAATAAATGTTATGATAAGAGAGATTTTGTTGCTAGGAAGCACAGTAAAGAAAGAGAACCATGGGTTCAGAAACCCATGCCTTTTCCTCCTAAACCATCCAAGACAAAGGATGATGAGGATTTTGAGCGCTTTGTTGAAATGATTAGACCTATTTTCTTACGTATGCGCTTAACCGATATGCTTAAAGTAAATCCTTATGCTAAATATATGAAGGATATCATTACAAATAAAAGAAAGATACCCGAAGCTGAAATTTCCACCATGCTTGCTAATTATACTTTTAAAGGTGGAATACCAAAGAAACTTGGAGATCCAGGGGTACCGACTATACCATGCTCCATTAAAAGAAATTATGTTAATACTGCTTTATGTGATCTTGGAGCCGGTGTTAGTGTTATGCCTCTCTCTTTATATCATAGACTTGAATTGAATAAGTTGACACCTACTGAAATATCTTTGCAAATGGCTAATAGATCAAATGCTATACCTGCCGGTATTTGTGAGGATGTGCCTGTTGTGGTTGCAAATGTCACTATCTTAACGGACTTTGTTATTCTTGATATTCCTGAGGACGATAGAATGTCGATTATCCTTGGTAGACCCTTTTTGAATACTGCAGGGGCTCATATTGATTTCAACAAAGGCAATGCCACTTTTCATGTTAATGGTAATGAGCATACGGTACACTTTCCAACGAAACAACCTCAAGTTCATAGCATCAATTCTATTGGAAAAGTTCCAACTATCATTATTGGAAGTTTTGAATTTCCTCCTCCTACTTTCAAGAAAAAGTATGATATTCTTATTGTTGGGGATGTTCATATCCCCGTTGAGGTAACCTAGTGTTGTTCAAAATTTCTCTGGTTCCGTGCTATTCGGAATGAGCTTGTTAACAAGACTTGATCAACCTTGTTAGTGGATTCATTTTAATGATCATGAGATGGATGAAACTAGAAGGCACAACCTTCTGTACCCTCTTTTTACTTTCTGTTATTTAGAATAAATAAAGCAAAAATAGTATTATCTGTCTGTTTTCTGAATTATCCTTGCAATAAAAAATATTACGAAAATAAAAGTGCTCCAAATGCCCTGCAAATTTAGTATGATTTTTTATGGAATATTTGAGGATTTTAGGCACTGAGAACACATCAGGGGGGAAAGCATCTGGCCACGAGGCTGGAGGGCGCGCCCACTCCCCCTGGGCGCACCCCCTGTCTCGTGGGCCCACAGTGGCCCCCTCCACTTATTCCTGCACCCACACACTCCGTCTTCCTCCCAAAAAAATCCCCATCCAGCTCAAGCACGAGTTCTAGCTCATTTTTGCTGCGATTTTCGATCTCCTTGCTCAAAGCTCCATTCACATAACTGCTTTGGGAGATTGTTGCTTGGTATGTGACTCCTCCATTGGTCCAATTAGTTTTTGTTCTAGTGCTTTATTCATTGCAATTTTTTGCTGCCTGGGAGACCCCTTTCTTGAGCTTGCATGTCAAATTTATGAGGTCCCAAGTAATTCTAATGCATGATATAGGCTCTAGGCACTTGTGGGAGTAGTTGCTATCAATCTTGTTTAGTTTAATTCACTTTTATTTTGGAGTTACTAAAAATTTCAGAAATTTTTCAGAGGAAGAAATATGTCCAGGAAAATGTACCAAGGTGGTTCCTCAACAAAGAGAGGACCTTGGCGTGCTATGCGTGAGCAAGACGATGAACCACCAAGGGAAGCTGAGGTGCGGTCTTGTGAGTGGCCGTCAGAAGAGTTTATGGTTAATGCATGCATTAAGGATGAATTTGACGCATATGTGTGTAATTCCGATCTGGAGGACTTCATACAAGATAAGTGTCCTCAGTACTACCAATTGACTGATTCATTCATGAGAAGATTTAAATTTACATTTTCGCGTAATTCTCAGAATGTCCTGTTTGATATTTATGATCAATCTTATACCATGGACTTAGAAGATTTTACTACTGCTTGCAAACTCGCACAGTGGGGTAATGTTAATGAACCCCACAAATCTGAATATAAAGACTTTCGCGCTAGCATCACTGTGGGAGAATCTAGAGATATAGCACAGGCTACCATACGGAGCATTCATTTTCCTGCTATACATTATTTTGCTCTCTTTATTGGTAGATGCATTAATGGTAATGATGAAGCATGTCACATGTGTGTCCCTGACCTTTGTGTTCTCAAGAGTGTTGTATTAGGTAATAACGATTACAACTTTGGGGCAATAGTCACACGTAGGTTGCATAATAATGGTATATCTGGAGATTTATTTGGAGGAATTTATGCAACCCGTGTTACTAATTATCTTGGTATATCTCCACGTGAGGGTGATATAGAGTTGCATGCCGCTTATTTAGATTTTGACGCTATGGTCAGGCACCTTTTTCTGTGTGGAATGAACAGTTCCTCCAGTATCAACTAATCTTTGACAGACGTCACGTTGTCCATGTTATACTCCCTGCTCCTTCTCTTTTTGATTGCCAGGCGAAATGAAGATATGTTGTCACCAGGGAGGAGGCAGCCGAACACGAGAGGAGAGCGGAGGCAGCTCGCGAACATGCCGCAGCTCACGAGGCATTGGCTGCTACATCTCAATATGACCCCGGTTATAACTTCGGATATCAGCCAGGCTTTCCACAGCAATAGACCAACTTAGGCCAAAATCCTAAGCTTGGGGGAGTACATATTTCTCACCGGCTTTACATTCATGTTAACAAACTTATTCTAGTTGTCGGTGCTCATACTCTTTCATTGTACTATCCATGCTAGTTTATTTTCTTTTTCTAGCTTGCTTCTTGTGTGTTTGATAAACCTTAAGAAAAAAACCAAAAAAATAGTTAGTCTAATTTCCATGCTTGTAGTAGTCATTAAAATGAAAACCCAAAAAGATTTCTCGTTCTTCTTTTGCTTGTTGGGAGCTTTCATGTGTAAATAGTTTTATTTCTTTTCTTTCCTTTGGGGATCGAGAGGAGAAGACCATAATGAAACTGTTTAGTGGCTCTCATATGCATGATTTTTGATTTAACATAGAGCCCATATTACTTTGTCTTCTCCCTTGAATTGAATGCTTGCAGATTCCATCTTAGTCCAATGCACGTGCACTATTATTATTATACATACCGTTCGGTCGTGCAAGTGAAAGGCAATAATGACGATATATGATGGACTAATTGAGATAAGAGAAGCTGGTATGAACTCGATCTCTCTTCTTTTGTAAATATGATGAGTTCATCGTTCCTGATTCAGCCTATTATGAATAAACATGTTTGCAATGACAACTAGAGATTATAGTTGCTTATGCCATGCTTAATTAGCTAGGAGCTTATAATGCTTTACCTTCCATGCCAACATGCTATTAAAATGGTTGTGATGTGGTATGATAGGGTGGTATCCTCCTTTGAATGATTCGAGTGACTTGACTTGGCACATGTTCACGCATGTAGTTGAAAACAAATCAACATAGCCTTCACGATATTTATGTACATGGTGGATTATATCCTACTCATGCTTGCACTCAGTTTTGATTAATTTTAATGCATGTTCATGACTGTTGTCGCTCTCTCAGTTGGTCGCTTCCCAGTCTTTTGCTAGCCTTCACCTGTACTAAGCGTGAATACTGCTTGTGCATCCAAACTCCATAAACCCCAAAGTTATTCCATATGAGTCCACCATACCTTCCTATATGCGGTATTTACCTGCCGTTCCAAGTAAATTTGTATGTGCCAAACTCCAAACCTTCAAATAAAATCCTTTTTTGTATGCTTGAGCAGCTCATGTATCAACTAGGGCTGTCTGTATCTTCCATGCTAGGTGGGTTATTCTCAAGAGGAGTGGACTCCGCTCCTCATTCACGAGAAAATGGCTGGTAACCGGGATGCCCAGTCCCACGATCAAAAAGATCAAAGCAAATCAAAATAATTAAACAAAACTCCCAAGGACTGTTGTTTGTATGGACGGTACCCCATTGTTTCGGATGACCGTGGAGTGTGCTTGTTGGTGGTGGGGGAGCATAAACTTTACCATTCTGTTTGGGAACCACCTATAATGTATGTAGCATGGAAGATATTGAGATCTTATAGTTGTTGTGTTGATAGTGAAAGTATACCGCTCAAAGTGTTATTCATCTCTATTTCAAAATCGAGCTCTGGCACCTCGACAAATCCCTGCTTCCCTCTGCGAAGGGCCTATCTATTTACTTTTATGTTGAGTCATCACCTTCTTATTAAAAAGCACCCGCTAGAGAGCACACTGTCAGTTGCATTCATTACTATTAGTTTATATTGGATATGACTTGACTAGATCCCTTTTACCATGAATTACAATGTTTAGTCAGTCCTTGGTCTTTAAAGGTGCTCTGCATTTATGTTTTGCGGTCTCAGAAAGGGCTAGCGAGATACCATCTTGTTTTATTATATTATGATTATTTTGAGAAAGTGTTGTCATCCGAGATTTATTATTATTGCTCGCTAGTTGATTATGCCATTGATATGAGTAAACATGAGACCTAAGTGTTATTGTGAATATGGTTAGTTCATAATCATTGCTGAAAACTTGAATGTTGGCTTTACATATTTACACCAACAAGAGCAAACAGAGTTTGTAAAAGTTTTTCATTATCGCTTTCAGTTTATCAACTGAATTGCTTGAGGACAAGCAAAGGTTTAAGCTTGGGGGAGTTGATACGTCTCGAACGTATCTACTTTTCCAAACACTTTTGCCCTTGTTTTGGACTCTAACTTGCATGATTTGAATGAAACTAACCCGGACTGACGTTGTTTTCAGCAGAACTGCCATGGTGTTGTTTCTTGTGCAGAAAACAAAAGTTCTCAGAATCACCTGAAAATCCACGGAGATAACTTTTGGAAAACATAAAAAATACCGGCGAAAGAATCTGGGGGCCCACACCCTGTCCACAAGGGTGGGGGGCGCACCCCCTCCCCCTGGGCGTGCCCCCCTGTATCGTGGGCCCCCTGATGCTCCACCGACCTCAACTCCAACTCTATATATTCCGTTTCACGGAGAAAAAAAATCAGAGAGAAAGTTTCATCGTGTTTTACGATACGGAGCCGTCGCCAAGCCCTAATCTCTCTCGAGAGGGCTGATCTGGAGTCTGTTCTGGGCTCCGGAGAGGGGGATTCATCGCCGTCCTCATCATCAACCATCCTCCATCACCAATTTCATGATGCTCACCGCCGTGCGTGAGTAATTCCATCGTAGGCTTGCTGGATGGTGATGGGTTGGGTGAGATTTACCATGTAATCAAGTTAGTTTTGTTTGGGTTTGATCCCTAGTATCCACTATGTTCTGAGATTGATGTTGCTATGACTTTTCTATGCTTAATGCTTGTCACTAGGACCCGAGTGCCATGATTTCAGATCTAAACCTATTATGTTTTCATGAATATATGTGAGTTCTTGATCCTATCTTGCAAGTCCATAGTCACATATTATGTGTTATGATCCGACAACCCCGAAGTGACAACAATCGGGATACTTCTCGGTGATGACCGTAGTTTGAGGAGTTCATGTATTCACTATTTGTCAATGCTTTGGTCTGGTACTCTATTAAAAGGAGGGCTTAATATCCCTTAGTTTCAACTAGGACCCCGCTGCCACGGGAGGGTAGGACACAAGATGTCATGCAAGTTCTTTTCCATAAGCACATATGACTATATTCGGAATACATGCCTACATTAAATTGATGAGCTGGGGCTAGTTCTGTGTCACCCTATGTTATAACTATTACATGAGGAATCGCATCCGACATAATTATCCATCATTGATCCAGTGCCTATGAGCTTTTCACATATTGTGCTTTGCTTATTTACTTTTCCGTTGCTACTGTTACAATTACTACAAAACTGCTATCTTTACTTTTGCCACTGTTACCATTACTATCATACTACTGTGCTACTATATACTTTGTTGCAGATACTAAGTTATCCAGGTGTGGTTGAATTGACAACTCAACTGCTAATACTTCAGAATATTCTTTGGCTCGCCTTGTGTCGAATCAATAAATTTGGATTGAATACTCTACCCTCGAAAACTGTTGGGATCTCCTATACTTTTGGGTTATCAGTCCTGTTCCAACATGTCGGTGAGACGACAGCGAGTCCTTTTGTACAATTTCCAAATAGATGTGTAGGCCAGGGCGCCTCTTCGTGTACCGTGGCAAACTGGCAACCATCCACCGGCTCTTCGCCTTTCCCTCTTGATTTGGAATTGTTGTCGCACGCTCTTCCTCCCTCCTCCATTTTCCTTCACCCTTCCTTTTGCCATTGTTCGGTCGTCTTCTCCATGGAGGGAACATCCGGAAACAACCCCGTTATTCTTTCCCCGATCTAAAAGATGACGTGGTGGAGGAACTCATTGATCGGTGCGACGTCATCACCTCGGCTAGCATGGCAGGTTCATTCAAGACCATTCTCGACTCAAATAATAACATCATTACAAGGAACCCAAGGGTCCAGGAGCGGTTTGATCTCCCCTATCTTCTTTGCCGTGACCCTGTTGACCGGCGCGCGGACAACGGAGGCCTCGCCCTATGCAAGTTGATGCCGCTTGATAATGATACGTGTGATGTTAAGATGCCATCGCTTGAGGGCAAGGCTTGGGCAGGCACAAATGGAGATTGTGTTGTTTATATTGGGTCCAACTGCGAGTGGCAACTTGTGAATGTGTACACTTGTCACCGGGTTCCACTTCCAAAAATCTCAGACTGCCCAGAGGTTGAGCACGCCGGTATTCTATCCACGTTCAAATACGATCATGGTGACTGTCGTCTACGGAAGATAGCAATTTGTCGAGTTCCCAAACGCTCTTGGTATTACAGGAACTATGGAGTTGTTGCTATCTTCGACAAGCTTTTTGTCATCCTTCGTGGTTCGACTGGATGGATATTGCTAAAAAAATCAGTTTCTATACATGGATGTGTACTGTGATGCAATTCAATACGAGGGTCTTGTGTTTGCTGCCACCACTGGTGGCATAGTTTTTGCATGGGATCCTCGTAGTTTCGGTACGTTTGTCTTCCACCGTAATTATAATTGTTTCATCCTCATGCATGCGGGTTAGCAAGTTTCCCTTTACTAATTAACCTTCTTCTTGTGTTTCCAAAGTCCTGTGAATATTCCACCACCTATACTTGAAAAAATTTATAACCAAGGGGGAGATGACGATGGTGATGATCACTAGCATGAGGCCGAGCATAACTTATATACTCAGTGGCGCCTAGAAACTTATTTTGATGGATCACCTGTTCTTGTATGTATATAGGGCACTGCTGATGTTACTAAGGAAGCAGGTGTTGTCTCCCGTGGTCGCACTGTCTGGACCTATTCCAACACCCGGTGCAGGGTATTCGGGATGGATACTAGTGTGCTAGCACCAACACCTTCTCCCTGGTACAGTATTGATAGTCTTGGAGAAAACTCGCTCTTCCTTGGACAAAACTATCCAATGATGGTGAAAGGTGATCCAGCTGCTATTGACACAACGTTACTACCATTTATGAGAAGCAACTGTATCTATACCTCGGACATTTTGGTGGTTCCCTACCCTGGTCGTGATATAGTAGGCCGCTTCAGCCTGGATGATCAGTCCTATGTTGGTCTTGAGATTGATAGAAGCTGGCCCTTCCCACAAAATCACTTCTTGTTCAAAGCAAGCGTTTCCAACATCAACGAGTGGTTGAGCTGAAGTTCATTTCATTGCTTGTTATTTGTTGTGTGATGAAAACTTTAGTATTTATAGTGTATCCTCATTGTCGTTATGGGTTGATGACCTGTTAATGCGTGATAAACTTACTAAATTTATGAATGGCTTTCAAGTCGCTTCTCTGAGTGGGTGCTGCGACGAGGCAAAAAAATATTTTTTGAATACATAATTGTACGTGCATTGCAATAGGTTATCGGATGAGGCCAAGCAACAATAGTACACTATTTGTACTAGCTTCACATGCTTTGTGCGTCGGGCGGGTGTTTCTACTGTAGCTGTGAATCCCATCATCCTAGGTCCTCGGATGAGTCCTGTAGAAATTGCATTATGATGTTTGGGTTCAAACTTTCAGAACTGCTGCACTATCTCTACGTCTACGTATACGTAATACAACAAGTTTTAAACTTGAGAGCAGCCACCCACCCTCACAAAGAACACTTTTTAACCAAGCACAGACTCCAGGAAATTTGGCCACAGTATGAGGTGGGCCCTATGTTAATGTGTTCGTTGTACATAACCAACACCTTGAATCCTTGATACTACAACTATATAGTAGGCTGGCATGGGCCAGAACAAGCATTCACGTCCAGGAGTACGGCACACGCCACCAGCACGACTTCCATCTGACACCATATTTATTGGAGTCTGGGCTACAGCTATCTCTTCAACCTTTTTATTTCTCTAACTCAGCCATCGCGCGACGGCTGAGGTGGGGGTTTGCCGATAGTCGGTTTCCTCAACTGCGGTCCCACTTGTAAGGCCAAAACGCACGACCCCAAATGGACCTCCATTTTTCCCGGATTTTGTCTGTTTGGGTAGGGCAATGGGGTCGTGTCCAGGCCATTTCTCGAATGTGGTGGCCGTGCGCCCAACGCGCGGACGCATCCCGGCCGCGTACATATTTCTTTGCAAACACATATCTTTTTTTCATCATTGATTTTTGGTACATGGAAATACATCACCAAAATTTGAATAGAAAAGCAAGACCAAAGAAAACAAGAACCACAAGAATACATTTTAGACGATATCCAACTTCCATAACTGCTCCTGTAAGTTGGATTAGTGCCTTCTCGATGCATTCATTGTTGATCTACGGAGGCTCGATCTTGCATGCTTCTTTCTTCTTCGAGTGTAAAGAAGTAAATGTTGCTTCCTCGCATCTAGTCTCATGTCTAGCCTCTATTCTATCAACAAGTGCACTAGTCTCCTCTCTAGCCTCTATGCTAGCTAAAAGTGCAAGAACATCTACTAAATTGCACGCTATCAGTATATCGATGTACTCTTCTTCCCAATAACAAAACTTGCATCCATTCTACACAATAAAATTTTAAGTTAGCACAACTAGTCTAATCCGAGAGCACAAACAAAGATTTGGTTGAGTTCTTCCTCCTTTTGCCGGGACATCCAGCATCCAGGTCGTGTCATACAAGAAAATGGAGTGGTCGTTGAAGCCACGTGATGTGCATCTTGGGTTAAATTATAAATAGAATCTTACTACTCTTGAATAACTCCAAAAGCGGCCACCGAAGATCTTAATTGGATTTGTTTTCCATCACCAACACGTCAAGGTGAAAGATGTGCAGCTTCAGTGGGTCCTCTTGCGTTTTCACTGACATGTGGGACTGCATATGAGCAAACAGACGATGGGCTCCGCGTGTCTGCTGGCTGGCTGAGATGAGAGATAGAGGAGGGCTGAGCACGGTCTCCAGGAAATTTTTTCTACTTAACCAGCACCTCGATAAAGGCTCGATATAGTGGGGTGGCATGGGCCATAACTAGCATTCACGTCTAGCAGTACGGCACCCGCCACCCACACGAGTTCCATCCGGCACCAATTTTCTTGGAGTCCGTGCTACAACCATCTCTTCTCCCTCCTATTTTCTCAGCCATCGCGCGGTGGGCAGGGTGGGGGTTTGCCGATAGTCGGTTTGCTCAACTACGGTTCCACTTGTAAGTGAAAATTCAACACAACACACATTCCCCCTTGAGCGGCGTGCCGGACCAACCGTGTGGGGGTGCGACGCGAACACGCCAGGCTTTTCCTTTTGAACTTGTAACTTGTAAAATTTGGTTCTGCTCCATGGCGCGACCGATAGATAGAAATAACGATTTTCCCTAGAGTAATGAGAAGTTTGGTTCTGGCGTGGTTCATGCATGGAGTACGTACGAAAATTATGAAATTGAAGTGAAAGGTAAGATAATTACTAGTAGTACCATATACTACTACATGGATTTGACAGAAAGATAAAAATACACACGGATCCATCAACAACATCCTCACGCCCTAGTGCGCCAGGTCACCAACCGACGTGTGAGGAGCAACGACGTTGGCGGCGAGCTCAACATGCTTCTGAACAATGTCATCCAAGGTTGCCCTGCGGTGCATGAAGGCCAGCGTCCTATCGTCCTCCTCTTGCATGTAGTAGTCCTTGTGGATGATTTGCGTGTAGAGGTGGGTGATTATGTCGATGGTGTCTTGCTGCGCCAGGAGTTGTGCGGCGAGCGTGACCTAGAGGTGGACATTCTCCGACGCGATGGCGAGCATTCACAGGGCCACCAGTGCATCGAACAAGTTGTCACCATAGTGGCCATTGAGGGTGGCGGGCATCGCAGAGCCTGGGCTGGAGGCGTATGTCACGGTCGTCCACGAGCTTCTTGACGAAAGTGAACTTGTCGAGGAAGCCGACGAGGACCTCGTAGAACAAGGAGATGAAGCTGTCGTCCAAGCTGCCCCTCCCCCTGGCGGCCTCAAGTACTACCTGGAGACATTCCTCAGTGCCGGGCTGCAGGCCGACGTCATGGACCATCTGGCACAGCCGGCTGATGCTCGCACGTATCGCCTCCATGGGTCTAGCTTCTAGTCAACTGATCTTGCAATTTGAGTGATCACTCTTGCCCTTGCTTAGCATGCGTAGGTGCATAGGATTTCGTACTAGATTGGACTGACGGGGAGCCTTTATATGAGAAGCACAGACTACGTTGAAATCACGTGCGTGTTGGCCATCTACTCCTCGGCCCTCTACTGCACCTGCCTTTGGTTGTATGACAGGTAGGCCAGCCACCCGTTGCGCCCACGTGTCATGCACCCAAAGGCAGGTGCAGTAAGTCAATGAAGCTGCGTCCCCCTCCATGCCGGTGTAGTATAGTCATCTCACCAAACCTCTAGTTGGGGCCAAATGAGAGAACTTTGATGTTTACTGGTTTATTGGCCCCCTTTGCATTTTGCGCCAAGTTTTGACCTTTGATTTAACTAATAAAATGTTAATGCATGTAACGAAAAATGTTGTGTAAGTCACCTTACGAAAACCAAATAATCCCAAAGCACTTAGGCACGGTACATTAACTCCCTCCTTGTTTCTTATTTCGTGACATATCAACCAATGAGAGATGTGGGCCGTGCATGCTTTCATTGACTTGAGACTACCAAACATGACATGAAGTGGTTAGTTCATTGCATGTAATCCTATTAACTAGCAAAAAGACATTAAGTTCTCTCGCCGATGGGAATAAAACAATACACCATGTATTTATTTACAAAGGGAGAGGTACATTTTTTGTGGCATGCATTACTAGATATTGCTAGTCAAATACTAAAATCCAGATGGACGTGGTAGTACTACTAAATCCAGATGGTGGTGCTAGTACTAGTAGTAGTACTACCAATGTAGTAGCACTGTACTTCCCGTTGGTCAAATTATTACGTGCTGCTCCTCATAGTGAAGTGACAAGACCCTGCGCTGGAGATGACACCTGAGTATAGGTGCCGTGTTCGGCATACCATATTCAGCATCATCGTCTGCAGTCACTATCATCATGGCTGTAGAGCTAGCCTGCTTACAACTAGCCGTGTTTGACATAATTTCCCGTGCGTAGATGCCCGTGCATTGCACGGAACACCAAGATCGGGGGTGGACGGCACCGATAACGGCCATTGCGCCAGATTTTTCCATGGCCTTCTAGATGTGGTGGGGAGGAGTAAGGCTGATTGTGAGAGACAATATGGGGACCCCGACTCATAAGTCGAGATCACCGAATGCACGTGTACAGTGATCCCAGAGATCAATGCTCACTGAACACACAGAAGCTGAATAACAAGAGTCTTACATCCATACATACCGTCTTACACAAATTGTGACCATTATGGTCAAGTCTTACATTGATAAAGCCCTAAGGGCTGAACATCAAATGGAACATAAGCAGCGGAAATCGTCGTCGATAAGTAGAACCCATGCCATCAGCCTTAACCCTACAGGCATTCTGACTGGGAAACGTCCTAGTTCGCATGTTCGTCTCCAAAGAACTCTTCTTCGAACTCCGGTTCTTCCATGCCTGGTCAATTAAATAACCAGTGGCAAGCCAATGAGTACTTTGAATGTACTCGCAAGCAACCCATGTTTTGGTTCAAGGTACAACAATGCATGATATAGGTAAATTTTGCAGAAAGCTAGTTTTGAGTGCAATGACATGTTCAACATCTTTATAAAGCATGCATCAAGAGGGTTCAAGTAACCATGAGGACTGGTTACAGATATCAACATAAATAGAGTGGGCACCAACCCATCTAACATAAACAGAGTGGGCACCAACCCAGCTCAATCATTTCAAGTTCTTTGACTTGACCTAGGTAGTTTTATCAGCTCACACACACGTACGGTTGAAAACTCTGGACATAGTTTAAGCAGCACCGCCCAACCGTCCTTGACCGTGGACACGGCTATTCGAATAGTTTTACACTCTGCAGAGGTTGCACACTTTACCCACAAGATCCGGGGAACTTCCGTGTCATCCACGACCCGCGATACCTTAAGTACCCGGGGTAAGCACCCGATCACTACCTTTCCCTAGACGACACTAACATGGAGTCCACTCGATTGGCAGTAACCCTCGTGCCCAACATTTCACATCACACTTTCGTGGAGCCTTGCTCCCATAATTATCACATACCACTGGCACGGGGTACCAACGGTGTGTCCGGTGCCCTGTGAAAACAGTCATGGCCGCCCTACCTGGCACGACCCCGTCCCGAGAGAGCACACCAACAACTCTCCCGTCACTAGTAATGTGGGCTCCAAGCTAGCATCGGTCTAGGTACTCAACAATGCCCTTTCCCATATAAGGGTAGAGTGGTTGCGCATGTAAGGTTGGGACAGTCATCAAATCTTAAATCTAATTCGTTTTCGTAAACAACACACACACTTGCCTTGGTACACCACTTCGGCATCAAGTGGTTACCCATCTCATCATCTCCCTCGGGCATGAGTGGCACCCGACGGGGTTTTCGAAAAGTCTTTTGAAAAATCTTTGTCTCCTTCACCATGCATAAACCCGTCCCTTTTTGCGTAGCAACTACTTTAGCATCCTATCTACTCCCACCGGCATAACCCTCATAAGAAGGTAGGGCCATGCACAATGCAAGTATCAACGAGGAAATAACAGGGGCAACCAACCCACGTGGTTCACCATCTCACCATGATTCCGACGCAACAATAGTAAAGAGCTATATATGACATGCATAAAAAGGGTTTCATAGACATGGTCAAAGGGCTGCTTGCCTTGGTTGGCTTGGTCTTCAAAGTCTTCAGTCCCTTCTCCTCTTTCTTCTTCAGCTACCTCGTCAAATACGGGATCTAACGTTGCAAGGAAATAGCGGGAAAATAAGACAATAATAAAAACAGAAAAGTCAAAGTGCTCAGAAAAATGTCAACTTATTTTTGTAAAATACTAGGAGAAAAACTAGGAAGGGGAAAATTCTTAGTTTTGAATTTGGAGCTAGGGAAACAGAGTTGTGGATTTTCAAACAGAGGTTTTATTGTTCAAATTTGAATTTAAATTTGAACAGAGCAAAAAGGTGTAATGGATGTGCATGAAAGATATATCAATAAATAGGTAGGATTATTCTGAGATTTTAGGAGTTGGAATTATTTCATTTGGACAAATATTTTGCCTTGTGGAATTTTTGGAAAGGGGACAGAAAAAGAAAAAGAAAAGTGGCGTTGTGCCACTGGGCCAGAGAGGCCATGGGCTGCAGGCCCAGAGGGGAAACCAGCCCACGCGGGCCGCCACATCGAAGGCGTAAAGGCGAAATACGCCTTCAGCCAACGGGCGAACCGGTGCGCGCGCGCGCGTGTTTTAAACCTGACGGGTGGATCCCACCCGTCAGTGCGTGAGGATGACGGGCTGGCCCCACGGCCGTCGTCGTCTACCTCCGGCCAGAGGCAACGGCGAGCTCGCCGCCGGCGATACAGAGCACGGGAAGGTGCACGGGTGGTACCGTTGGACTCGGGGCGGAGTCGCCGTTCGGGTGGTGGTGGAGACGGTCGCCGGAGCAGCCTGATTCGCCGGCGACGAGGTCACGCGGCGGAGGTGCTTCGGGCGTCGATGAATCCGGCCGTTCCCTGCTGCAAAAAGAGTGGGAAAGAGAGGGGAAAAGGTCAGCGTGGCCGCACGGTTCCAGATCGAGAAGAAACGGAGGCAGAGGAGGCCTGTACCGCGCGAACGCCGACGAGCCGAGGCGGCGGAGCTCGAGCTTGATCTCGAGCTCGGGCGGCTCTGGGGATGAATGGGTGGTGCGGGAGGTCGATTTGGAGTATGGGGAGCGACAGGGAGCAAAAGAGGGGCTCGGGGTTGCCTTATATGGGCAGACCGAGGTCCACCGTAGGCGTGGCCTACGGGTGCCCGCGGGATCGGCTCGGGTGGCCGTTAGAGAAGGAATGGAGACCTCGAGGGTGTTCGTGGGAGTGGTGTAGGGTGCCAGGGAGAGAGAGAGAAGGAGCGGGGCGAGCTCACGCGGGCCACAGGCGTGGCGCGAGTATTGGCCGAGCGGGGCAGCGTTCTGGCGCGAGCTGCAGGAGAGAGAGGAGGGCGCGGGAGCAAGTGGGCGGCCTACTGGCGTGGAGCGGACGTCGAGGGGCATCGACTGGCGCGCGAGGGAAGCTCGAGGTGGTCGGGAGGCGCGGCGTCAATGGTCGGTGTCCTGCCGGGCGATCCAGAGCGCGACTTTGGCCGGCATCCGCGGTTTTTCCGCGTCCGCGCGCGTCCACTAGTGTTTGGAAGCTGCAGGGGGTGTGGGCAAAACTAGGAACGAGCCTTGGATGCTCTGGAGGGCCGAGGGGAGAGAAGGAGGTAGAGAGAGAGAAGAGAAGTTGCTGTCCAGAGAAGACAAATGGGGTTTCCCCCTCCCTCATCATTGCTTCCTCGGGCAGAAAAGCATCCAAGTTGCAGAGGGAAACGAGGAGGGGTTGTGGTAAAAAGATGGGCTCAATGAGATTAGTGGAAGGGGCTGGAATTTGCATTCCAAAATTCTGCCAAAAGGTGTTTGATGAGGTTTTGGGCAAGTTAATGACTTCCACTGGCCATGATACTCCACAGGGTGAGATGCCACATATAATTACGGCCTTCCACCCATTTTGAGCTTATTTGGACAAAGTTGCCAATGCAACTTTTGCAAACCCTAATAATTGGCAGAAATGGATTTGTGTAGATCCAGTTGAGTAGATCACTTCTCCTTGGTGCAGCACTTGGTGTGGAGGCCTTATTTAGTCATGTGATTAGGCTCACAAAAGTAGGGGTCATGGAGAAAAAGTTGGTAGTACAAAGTAGTTCAAATTTGATTCTGGTCAGAGAAGGTTTTGAGGCACTTTGACCAGGATATCTTATTCTCCAACCTGTTCCATTTGGTCTAGATGCATTATTAGACCATTGGAGCATGTTCACCAAGTTTGAGAACATTTGGACATGTTTGGCAATGTAAAGTTGCTCAAACTTCAAAATGGACAAAAATGGTTTTGAGGGGATTTCATGGGGTTATACTATTCTCCATGACATGAGACTTGTCAAGATCATCAAGTATGTCATATGTGAGATGATAGAATCTTCTTGGAATTTTTGGAGAATATTTCCTCTGTAAATATTTCAAAATCTTGAAATATCCAGAAAGGGTTTTAGAGGGATTTGACCAATATTTTGAAAATGACCATGTGTTGAAACTCTTATATATGGAAAATATATGTCCACTGAGTTTCCCTAATTTTTGTCAAATATTTTTAAAACAATAAAATAATTTTTCCCTATTAAAGACCATTTCTGGCCTTAAGAAAAAGCTTTTAAATAAAATAGTAAAACAACTTTTAAAATTATATTTTTGTGGTTTGTGGGAGTCCTACACCTAATAGGATTCAAATATACCTTTTGAAATATTTTTCATAACCCAAATCAAGTACTTGCAATGCAAATATTAATTCAAGGGTTTTTGGAAAAACTAATTTTAGAAAATACTTTTTTGGCCAAATTATTTTTGTAAGAAAATACAATATTGCTCTATACACATGGCATGATCATTGGACAGAAGTTTGGGGCAAGGAGATGAAATATAGATGGTGGAGTAGTTGACTTTAAAGAGCACTTGAAAAGAAGCACAGAGAGAAAACCAACTCCAAATGAAAGCCAAATAATGCAAAAGTTTTTGTTGGTCCAAATTTTCATGCTTTATTAATGCAAATGGAATGTTACAAAATGCAGGGTGTGACAGACCTACCCCCCTTACAAGAATCTCGTCCCCGAGATTCCTAAAGTAGGCTTTAAAGAGATACGGAAACTCGGATCTAAGGTAGTCTTCACGCTCCCAAGTTGCTTCTGCTTGAGAGTGGTTGCTCCATTGGACCTTGAAGTACTTGATGGTGCGGCTTCGAGTGTGTCGCTTGGCCTCATCCAGAATGCAGATGGGCCTTTCACGGTAAGTCAAATTAGGCTGAAGGTCAATGGCTTGGTGATTGACGTCCTTGTAAAGATCAGGCTTGTCTGGAACTTGGAGACACTTCCGGAGTTGTGACACGTGGAACACGTTGTGCACATCGGAAAGTTCAGGTGGAAGTTCCAACTGGTAAGCCACTTCTCCTCGTCGTTCAGTGATCTTGAAGGGGCCAATGTATCTTGGGGCGAGCTTTCCTTTGACATGGAAGCGCTGGGTTCCTTTGAGAGGGGTGACCCGGAGATAGACATGGTCTCCAACTCGGAAGTTTATGTCCCTACGACGTGAGTCAGCGTAGCTCTTCTGTCTTGACTTGGCAGACTTCAGACGTTCTCTGACAAGCTGGACTTGCTCTTCGGCTTCACGAAGGATATCAGGCCCAAAGACAAGTCCTTCTCCGGTCTCTGACCAATTGAGGGGTGTGCGGCACTTCCGTCCGTATACAACTTCAAATGGTGCCATCTGAAGGCTTGACTGATAACTGTTGTTGTAAGAGAACTCGGCGAAAGGGAGGTAGTCTTCCCACTTAGCTCCATAAGCTAAGACACAGGCTCGGAGCATGTCTTCGAGTATCTGATTTACTCGTTCTGTCTGACCTCCGGTCTGTGGGTGGAAAGCGGTACTAAAGGACAAATTGGTCCCCATGGCCTCTTGGAACTTCTTCCAGAACCTTGAGGTAAACTGGGTTCCTCGATCTGACACAATCTCCTTGGGAACACCATGAAGGCTCACGATTCGGTTGATGTAGAGAGTTTCCAGCTGGTTGCCATCATGGGTAGTCTTAACAGGACTGAAATGGGCTACTTTGGTCAAATGATCGACTATGACCCAGATGGAGTCATGTCCCTTGTTTGACCTAGGTAGTCCTGTGATGAAATCCATCCCGACTTTATCCCATTTCCACTTGGGGACCTTGACTGGTTGGAGCAATCCAGCAGGTCGCTGATATTCAGCCTTGACTCTTTGGCACACATCACACTTTGCAACATAGGTGGCAATCTCCCTTTTCATCCCGTGCCACCAAAATCTTTCCTTCAGGTCCTGATACATCTTGGTTCCTCCAGGGTGGATGGAATATGGGGTGTCATGAGCTTCTTGCAAGATCATGTTCTTGAGCTCAACCTTGTTGGGCACACAAATGCGATTCCCAAACCACACAATTCCTTCCTCATCCTCTGAGAACCCTGGGGCTTTGCCTGCCTTGATCTTCCTCTTGATTCCTTCAATACTCTCATGTCCCTTCTAAGATTCCTTAATATCATCCATCAAAGTAGGCTTAACTTCGAGGTTGGCCAAGAATCCTGGTGCAACCAGTTCCAACCCGAAGCTTTCAAGTTCCTCATACAAGGCGGGTAGCTTGTCCTTAAGCATAGCATTCAAGGAGCAAGCCTTCCTGCTCAATGCATCTGCTACCACATTAGCCTTTCCAGGGTGGTATTGAACACTGAGGTCATAATCTTTGATCAATTCTAGCCATCTCCTTTGCCTCATGTTCAATTCCCTTTGAGTGAAAATATACTTCAGACTTTTGTGATCCGTGTATATCTCACATCGTTTCCCCAAGAGGTAATGTCGCCATGTCTTCAGGGCATGAACCACTGCTGCTAGCTCAAGGTCATGAGTAGCATAGTTCTCCTCATGAGGTCGTAGTTGCCTTGAAAGGTAGGCTACGACTCTGCCTTCTTGCATCAGAACACCTCCCAGTCCGGTTCTTGACGCATCACAATATATCACAAACTCCTTGTGTATGTCTGGTGTGGCCAGAACTGGGGCGGTGGTCAGTCTCCTCTTCCGACTTCGAGAAGACAAGAATGTCATCAATGAAGACAACGACAAACTTGTCCAAATATTCCATGAAGACCTTATTCATGAGATACATGAAGTAAGCCGGGGCATTGGTCAATCCAAAGGACATGGCCGTGCACTCATACAGGCCATATCTGGTTACAAATGCCGTCTTCAGAATATCTTGGGGTCTGATTTTCAGTTGGTAGTACCCAGATCTGAGGTCGATCTTGGAGAACACCTTGGCCCCATTGAGTTGATCAAACAGATCTTCAATCTTGGGAAGGGGGTACTTGTTCTTGATTGTAACCTCGTTGAGGGAGCGGTAGTCAATGCACAAGCGGATGGTACCGTCCTTCTTTGCCACAAACAGAACAGGTGATCCCCAAGGGGAAGCACTAGGGCGGATAAATCCCTTCCTCAGCTGCTCTTCCAGCTGCTTCTTCAATTCTGCTAACTCTTCCGCTCCCATTCTATAAGGCTTCTTATTGATGGGTCCTGCTCCGGGTACGAGTTCGATGATGAACTCAATGTCTCGGTCAGGAGGCATTCCCGGTAGCTCATCAGGAAAAACATCGGGATATTCGCATACTACCGGCACTTGTTCCAATCCAACTTCAGTCAGACAGTTGACTTGGTTGGCTTGAGCAGAGGAGGGGTTGGAGGCAAATTTAACTTCGACTCCTTGGTCGTTGGTCACAGCAACAGTCCGGTTGGCGCAATCTATCAAGCCTTGGTGCTTGCTGAGCCAATCCATTCCCAAGATCACGTCCAAGCCTTGTGATTTTAGGATGATAAGGTCTGCTACGAAGTCTACCTCATTAATGACAATCCCGACTCCTTTACATCCTATCTTGGCTCTCATCTCTGCTCCGGGGGTTTGTACCACCATAGGGTTATTTAGGGGTGTAGGGGTCATGCCACTTTTTAATGCAAAACTTTGGGTGACAAATGAATGCGTGGCTCCAGAATCAAACAAAACAGTTGCGGGTGCTGAATTGACACGTACCCAGCACGACGTCCGGGTCTTCCTGGGCTTCTTCTGTAGTGACATGATTCACACGACCCCTGCCGTTGTTGGGCAAGTTACGGGGAGCTTGGTTCCTAGGCGGCATTCCACGGCCTTGTCCTGGGTTCTGCGCATTGGGGCGCGGGGCGTCGGGCTTCTTGTTGGGGCAATACTTGGAGTAGTGTCCTGGCTGTCCACATCCAAAGCAAGTGACTTGGTTGGGGATGATGCCCTTGCCAGCATTGTTATTGGGGTTGTTGTAAGCTGGCCTGGGGTTGGCATACTGCTGAGGTGGATAGCTGGTGCGGGGTGTAGGAGCTCTTGGTTGCTGATAGGTTGGCTTGACCGGAGCTGGCTGCCACAGGCGAGGCTTCTGGTTGCTAGAGCTACCCTTGCTGATCATCTTGCACTTACGAGTGTCATCCAAAGCACGTTGCTTGTCCTCAAGCATGAGTGCCTTGTTCACCAGATCAGGAAAGGTCGGGCAGTCACACACAACAAGCGAGTACTGCAGAGTCTGGTCAAGGCCTTCCATGAAGCGCTCCCTTTTGGCAGCATCAGTGCTGACATCCTCAGGGGCATACCTTGAGAGAACACTGAACTTCTGCATGTACTCCTTGACAGTGCTACTACCTTGCTTCAGGGCTCGGAACTCACGCTTCTTGATGGCCATGATTCCAGAAGGAATGTGGGCCTTGCGGAATTCTGTCTTGAAGTTATCCCAAGTGATGTTTTGCTCAGCATGCATAGCGTTGAATCCATCCCACCAAGCTCTGGCAGTTCCCCCGAGACAGTGGGCAGCATATGCCACCTTCTCACGGTCCTTAGTGCATCCGACCAGCGCCAATAGATCTTCAATGGTGCGGACCCAGTCGTCTGCATCCAGGGGTTCAGTAGTCTCGATGAAGGTGGGTGGTGCATGCTTCTTGAACTCCACCAGCGTGGAACGTCCATGGCCATGTCCCGCCGGCTGGCGATTGACAGCTTGAGCAATCATCTGGAGGGCTGCAGTGTTGGCTTGGCACTCCTCTCGGAAGGCTTGGAGAAGCTGAGCCATGTCCATGTTTGGAGGAGGTGGCGGTGGTGGAGTCTGTCCTTGGGCTTGGTCCTGGCTGGCTCCTGCCTCAGCAGAACCTCCGGCTTCTTGCGGCTGGGTAGAGGTACCAGTACATGTTACAACAGGCAGCCTGTTGGAGCGGTCAAGGTCTCATGACTGGGAAAATAAAATGAGGGAAAGAAATATAGATGGGATGCCTAGTAAGGGGTTGGTGTGACACAGATTTAAGTTAAACAAGGGCCAGAAGGGCAAAACTCATGCATTAAAACCAAATGGGGGATGTCGCCGTTTACAAGTTCCCAAAGGGAAAGTACGACTCCATCAAAGCAAGTTGAAAGCAAACACAACACAACATGGTTTCATATGAACCATTACAAGGACTCGACTTCGCATAAGGGGTACACGACCTATCCTACCATAGGGTTACGGACTGGCCTATCCTAGTCCTGAACGGTGTCTAGGTGGTGGAATGCTCGGTCGGGTATTCTGGCTCCTCTGGGTCTTCCTCCTCATCTTCATCTGTCTTAGTCTCTTCGTCACATGAGGGAGTGGGGGAGTGGAGGAGCTGAAGACGGCGCTGCTTTGCCGGTGGCGTCGTGAAGAGGTTGCGATACTCCTTCGCCGTCATACGGCGTGGCTGAGATGATCCCTTGGCATGCATGACCTGTGGGGGTCGCCCGCCTCGATAGGCTACCACGGGCTATCCAGGGGGTGCTCCATCCTTCTTGATCCTGTCCGCCTTCATCTGAGCTAGGCGGAGGAGTTCCTTGGTCTTGTGGAGTTCCTTCCGAAGCTCCATCGACTCCGAGGCCAGGTGCTGTGCCAGGCTGTCGGCACACAAGCTGAAGTAGGTCTGGAAGCGGAGAGAAAGTCCTTCGTCCAAGGGTGGGGCTGGTGCGCTGCTCTCGTCATCACCTTCCTTACGATAAGGCAGGTAACGAGTGGCTGGCTCACTTGCCATCTCTAGCAGGAGATCCCGGAGGCGAGTCAGCGCCTTGAGGGCAGCAGTCTCCACGGCGAGGAGCAGTGTCGCCATCTGGGGTCCCTCAAAGAACCAGCTCGTCGGGGAGTCGTTCGCCCTCACGACTACCTCCATGTGATACTCCTTCTTGGTGCTGTTGATCCAGTGCTCGTGGTAGGAGAAGGTGGGGGCTCGAGTGAACTTGCACTTCCTGAGGCTATCCTCAAGAAGCATGGGAAATCCGGTGGTCAGGAAGTCCTCGGGTACGACGGCCATCTACAAAAATGGAAGGGGAAGGGTCAATAGAGGGAATGTGACCTATGTTTGGGATACTATCATAAAACATAGGTATACGGGTAATCTTGTGGATAGTCTCACTCTAACTAACGTCCATGCTAACTAAGGCTTCCTACAGTCAGGATGGCTCTGATACTAGCTCTGTGGGGACCCCAACTCATAAGTCGAGATCACCGAATGCACATGTACAGTGATCCCAGAGATCAATGCTCACTGAACACACAGAAGCTGAATAACAAGAGTCTTACATCCATACATACCGTCTTACACAAACTGTGACCATTATGGTCAAGTCTTACATTGATAAAGCCCTAAGGGCTGAACATCAAATGGAACATAAGCAGCGGAAATCGTCGTCGATAAGTAGAACCCATGCCATCAGCCTTAACCCTACAGGCATTCTGACTAGGAAAGGTCCTAGTTCGCATGTTCGTCTCCAAAGAACTCTTCTTCGAACTCTGGTTATTCCATGCCTGGTCAATTAAATAACCAGTGGCAAGCCAATGAGTACTTTGAATGTACTCGCAAGCAACCCATGTTTTGGTTCAAGGTACAACAATGCATGATATAGGTAAATTTTGCAGAAAGCTAGTTTTGAGTGCAATAACATGTTCAACATGTTTATAAAGCATGCATCAAGAGGGTTCAAGTAACCATGAGGACTGGTTACAGATATCAACATAAATAGAGTGGGCACCAACCCATCTAACATAAACAGAGTGGGCACCAACCCAGCTCAATCATTTCAAGTTCTTTGACTTGACCTAGGTAGTTTTATCAGCTCACACACACGTACGGTTGAAAACTCTAGACATAGTTTAAGCAGCACCGCCCAACCGTCCTTGACCGTGGACACAGCTATTCGAATAGTTTTACACTCTGCAGAGGTTGCACACTTTACCCACAAGATCCGGGGAACTTCCATGTCATCCACGACCCGCGATACCTTAAGTACACGGGGTAAGCACCCGATCACTACCTTTCCCTAGACGACACTAACATGGAGTCCACTCAATTGGCAGTAACCCCCGTGCCCAACATTTCACATCACACTTTCGTGGAGCCTTGCTCCCATAATTATCACATACCACTGGCACGGGGTACCAACGGTGTGTCCGGTGCCCTGTGAAAACAGTCATGGCCGCCCTACCTGGCATGACCCCGTCCCGAGAGAGCGCACCAACAACTCTCCCGTCACTAGTAATGCGGGCTCCAAGCTAGCATCAGTCTAGGTACTCAACAATGCCCTTTCCCATATAAGGGTAGAGTGGTTGCGCATGTAAGGTTGGGACAGTCATCAAATCTTAAATCTAATCCGTTTTCGAAAACAACACACACACTTGCCTTGGTACACCACTTCGTCATCAAGTGGTTACCCATCTCATCATCTCCCTCGGGCATGAGTGGCACCCGACGGGGTTTTCGAAAAGTCTTTTGAAAAAGCTTTGTCTCCTTCACCATGCATAAACCCGTCCCTTTTTGCGTAGCAACTACTTTAGCATCCTATCTACTCCCACCGGCATAACCCTCATAAGAAGGTAGGGCCATGCACAATGCAAGTATCAACGAGGAAATAACAGGGGCAACCAACCCACGTGGTTCACCAGCTCACCATGATTCCGACGCAACAATAGTAAAGAGCTATATATGACATGCATAAAAAGGGTTTCATAGACATGGTCAAAGGGCTGCTTGCCTTGGTTGGCTTGGTCTTCAAAGTCTTCAGGCCCTTCTCCTCCTTCTTCTTCAGCTACCTCGTCAAATACGGGATCTATCATTGCAAGGAAATAGCGGGAAAATAAGACAATAATAAAAGCAGAAAAGTCAAAGTGCTCAGAAAAATGTCAACTTATTTTTGTAAAATACTAGCAGAAAAACTAGGAAGGGGAAAATTCTTGGTTTTGAATTTGGAGCTAGGGAAACAGAGTTGTGGATTTTCAAACAGAGGTTTTATTGTTCAAAATTGAATTTAAATTTGAACAGAGCAAAAAGGTGTAATGGATGTGCATGAAAGATATATCAATAAATAGGTAGGATTATTCTGAGATTTTAGGAGTTGGAATTATTTCATTTGGACAATATTTTGCCCTGTGGAATTTTTGGAAAGGGGACAGAAAAAGAAAAAGAAAAGTGGCGTTGTGCCACTGGGCCAGAGAGGCCATGGGCAGCAGGCCCAGAGGGGAAACCAGCCCACGCGGGCCGCCACGTCGAAGGCGTAAAGGCGAAATACGCCTTCAGCCGACGGGCGAACCGGTGCGCGCGCGCGTGTTTTAAACCTGACGGGTGAATCCCACCCGTCAGGGCGTGAGGCTGACGGGCTGGCCCCACGGCCGTCGTCGTCTACCTCCGGCCAGAGGCAACGGCGAGCTCGCTGCCGGCGATACAGAGCACGGGAAGGTGCGCGGGTGGTACCGTTGGACTCGGGGCGGAGTCGCCGTTCGGGTGGTGGTGGAGACGTTCGCCGGAGCAGCCTGGTTCGCCGGCGACGAGGTCACGCGGCGGAGGTGCTTCGGGCGTCGATGAATCCGGCCGTTCCCGGCTGCAAAAAGAGTGGGAAAGAGAGGGGAAAAGGTCAGCGTGGCCGCGCGGTTCCAGATCGAGAAGAAACGGAGGCAGAGGAGGCCTGTACCGCGCGAACGCCGACGAGCCGAGGCGGCGGAGCTCGAGCTTGATCTCGAGCTCGGGCGGCTCTGGGGATGAATGGGTGGTGCGGGAGGTCGATTTGTAGAATGGGGGAGCGACAGGGAGCAAAAGAGGGGCTCGGGGTTGCCTTATATGGGCAGACCGAGGTCCACCGTAGGCGTGGCCTACGGGTGCCCGCGGGATCGGCTCGGGTGGCCGTTAGAGAAGGAATGGAGAGCTCGGGGGTGTTCGTGGGAGTGGTGTAGGGTGCCACGGAGAGAGAGAAGGAGCGGGGCGAGCTGCACGCGGGCCACAGGCGTGGCGCGAGTATTGGCCGAGCGGGGCGGCATTCTGGCACGAGCTGCAGGCGAGAGAGGAGGGCGCGGGAGCAAGTGGGCGGCCTGCTGGCGTGGAGCGGATGTCGATGGGCATCGACTGGCGCGCGGGGGAAGCTCGAGGTGGTCGGGAGGCGCGGCGTCAACGGTCGGTGTCCTGCCGGGCGCTCCAGAGCGCGACTTTGGCCGGCATCCGCGGTTTTTCCGCGTCCGCGCGCGTCCACTTGTGTCTGGAAGCTGCAGGGGGTGTGGGCAAAACTAGGAACGAGCCTTGGATGCTCTGGAGGGCCGAGGAGAGAGAAGGAGGTAGAGAGAGAGAAGAGAAGTTGCTGTCCAGAGAAGACAAATGGGGTTTCCCCTCCCTCATCATTGCTTCCTCGGGCAGAAAAGCATCCAAGTTGCAGAGGGAAACGAGGAGGGGTTGTGGTAAAAAGATGGGCTCAAGGAGATTAGTGGAAGGGGCTGGAATTTGCATTCCAAAATTGTGCCAGAAGGTGTTTGATGAGGTTTTGGGCAAGTTAATGACTTCCACTGGCCATTAGACTCCACAGGGTGAGATGCCACATATAATTAGGGCCTTCCACCCATTTTGAGCTTATTTGGACAAAGTTGCCAATGCAACTTTTGCAAACCCTAATAATTGGCAGAAATGGATTTGTGTAGATCCAGTTGAGTAGATCACTTCTCCTTGGTGCAGCACTTGGTGTGGTGGCCTTATTTAGTCATGTGATCAGGCTCACAAAAGTAGGGGTCATGGAGAAAAAGTTGGTAGTACAAAGTAGTTCAAATTTGATTCTGGTCAGAGAAGGTTTTGAGGCACTTTGACCAGGATATCTTCTTCTACAACCTGTTCCATTTGGTCTAGATGCATTATTAGACCATTGGAGCATGTTCACCAAGTTTGAGAACATTTGGACATGTTTGGCAATGTAAAGTTGCTCAAACTTCAAAATGGACAGAAATGGTTTTGTGGGGATTTCATGGGGTTATACTATTCTCCATGACATGAGACTTGTCAAGATCATCAAGTATGTCATATGTGAGATGATAGATTTTTCTTGGAATTTTTGGAGAATATTTCCTTTGTAAATATTTCAAAAGCTTGAAATATCCAGAAAGGGTTTTAGAGGGATTTGACCAATATTTTGAACATGACCATGTGTTGAAACTCTTATACATGGAAAATATATGTCCACTGAGTTTCCCTAATTTTTGTCAAATATTTTTAAAACAATAAAATAATTTTTCCCTATTAAAGACCATTTCTGGCCTTAAGAAAAAGCTTTTAAATAAAATAGTAAAACAACTTTTAAAATTATATTTTTGTGGTTTATGGGAGTCCCACACCTAATAGGATTCAAATATACCATTTGAAATATTTTTCATAACCCAAATCAAGTACTTGCAATGCAAATCTTAATTCAAGGGTTTTTGGAAAACTAATTTTAGAAAATACTTTTTTGGCCAAATTATTTTTGTAAGAAAATACTATATTGCTCTATACACATGGCATGATCATTGGATAGAAGTTTGGGGCAAGGATATGAAATATAGATGGTGGAGTAGTTGACTTTAAAGAGCACTTGAAAAGAAGCACAGAGAGAAAACCAACTCCAAATAAAAGCCAAATAATGCAAAAGTTTTTGTTGGTCCAAATTTTCATGCTTTATTAATGCAAATGGAATGTTACAAAATGCAGGGTGTGACAGACAAGGAGTTGTTTGTAAATAGGGAACAAGTGCGGGCATCTTTTTGCAAAACTGGAGAAGTTTGGTTTGTATGCGTCAGATCTAGATCCGATGGCTATTGGTGAAATATGGCAGGCACAACATCATCACCAACTCAGGACCTGTTTGATTCGCGGGATTTTGAAAATGCAGGAATAGGACATGGCAAAACTGGAGCATTTTTTTTATTTTTTTTTTGAGGGAAGTGGTGTGTCAATTGGATACGTATGGATGTGAGACCCTAGGGTTGCCATGTCATCAATCCATGACACAAACATTTCAACCAATGAGAGCAAAAATAACACCACAGTTTTTTTATCTAGAAAAATAACCCATCTCTTTGCCATCTGCCAGCAGATGGCAAAGAATCTTTGTCGTCTGCTGGCAGATGGCAAAGAGGTCGGGTTGGTACGCCGTTACCCACTTGACGGCCACAGGATTTGCCAACCTCTTTGCCATCTGCTGGCAGATGGCAAAGATTTTTTGCCATCCACTAGCAGATGGCAAAGAATTGGCTGATGGCAACCATGTTCTTTGCCATCTGTCAGTTCTTTGCCATCTTTTTTTATAAGCAGATGGCAAAGACATTCTTTGCCATTAGCTGGCAGATGGCAAAGAGCTGACTGATGGCAAATTCCCTGTTTCCAGTAGTGAATATTACAAGTTTCAAACTGATATTATAAATGTTAGGAGTAATGTTGCACCTACGAAGAGGGAATTACTAGGAAGTTTACTTAAGAACTTTCGTTACTTTAGGTGGATGCAGCATTATCATACAAACTAAAATCCACCGACCTGACAAGTCACTAATGGGCAAATAAGTTTTCGAGTCTCTAGCCACTTGATGTTTCAAAAACAAATTCAGCTTCTGCGGAGACTTTGTCATTTAGGCTTAGAAGCTTGCGGTGAATCAGCACACCATTCATTGTTGCGCCAGCGAACGCCAAACCTCATTACCTTGAGCACACTTGCCTCCAGAACAAAGAACCTGGCCAATTTAATCTCAAATGTGCTGCCTTGGTAGTCGATCGAATCAATTTCTGTAAGATGGAGATCAAGACATTCGATGAGATTGTTATAGTGCAGCACATTTTTCACTTTTGGGTCTTTTTTTATCTGCAAAAGAAGAGAACATATTAGAGCAGCTGGCTGTATAAGATTGCCGTGTCATCAAGAGGTACCAATATCATTCGCTCATACGATAGGGTTGGCTGGCTAGTGATATTTTTCACTCTCTCTCTCTCTTTATCTTTCCTCTCATTTACCTAGGAGCACGTGAAGAGCTTGGGCATTTGTTGCCTTCCACTATGTGGCCGATGCCATATTTCTCAAAAGTATGCCACATAATACGCATCGATGTCAAATCAAAAGACTTTGGCACCGCTCTCGCGATGTGAGAGAGTTGGCACCGCTGTACACACAGAACCACATGTATAAAAAAATCAATCAAACCAACTACACCAGCCTCTCACTCTCCCAAACAAGTGTTTTTTATTGCCTCAGTCCTCTCTCTCTCCCATGCAAGTGTTTTTTCATTACGTGAGTTAATTTGGCACCGAAGCAAAGTAGGTGATCCAGATTGGGGCACCAGGTGAGCAATGGAGGGGCATCGATGCCAAATGCATCACAAGTGAATTTGGCACGTGTTTTGGCCTACATAGTGGAGGGCCGGTATAGCCCACTTTTGTACTACCTCGTATTTAGTATAAAAGTTTCACCATAGATTTACCTAAGAAAATGCCAATGCATGTCACTAATAATTATACCATTTGAAATTATGTTCAAATACGAATCCAATGATATAGTGCTTAGTGACATGCATTAACATTTTATCAATTAAATCTATGGTCAAATTTTGATACTACAAAATAGGAAGAGTAAACCAGGACGGAGGTAGTACTTGCTCTTAGGGTAACCATAGAGTTACTAGTCTAAGTTACTTTCCACTATGACTAGCCTAGGCTACGATAGTAGTACAACAACAAAATGGCGCAAGTGATCACGTGAGAAAAAAATACTAAAAACATTTCTTTCGGTGCAGTGCATAGATGCAGTTTTGAACACTACACTTGCCATCGTAATTTGGGAAAATTACGACAAAATTGAGCTATGTTGTGATTACCATTTATTAATAGGAAAGAAGTTTCACCTTGATGAGTATCTTCTTCGTGCACGGAAAGCATGTAAGGAATCCAACAACTTGATCCAGATTGGGGCCGATAGATTTTATTGCCAAGATCTTCACTGTGTGCATAGACTGGGTCAAGCTTGTGCGAATCATTTTCTGGAAGACGATCGTAAATACATCAAGAAGAAATTTAAAAATGTGAATTTCAAGAAGACGGAGAAGAAGATGAGTGTTGTACCTGAATGATTACAGATCCAATAAAGAGTTCGGAGAATTTGGCAGACAAGTACACCAATGTTGTCAATTTCGGCGCCTCAATGACCCTGATTTTTGTTGGACCTTCTAGATCCAATACAAGCAATCGCTCAAGGAAAGGCGCATTCTCAATGACCATAACATGGAACAGCTGGAGTGATCTCTTCCCAATTGATGTATTGTTGCGGGGCCAACAAGACACATAAATCCATCGGAGATTTGTCAAGGTGATGTGGAGGCTAATGAACCCGTGGATCTGCTCAAGACGAAGGTACTCAAGTGTACTAAAGCTGTGGAGCAGGTGCTCCATAGCCTTCAAGTTGACAACGTCGAAGGGGTCGAGTTGCTTGAGTTGAGGGAGAAGAAGGACGGGCATGACATTAATCTAGGGAAGATAGGAGGAGCTGAAGCTGGCGCGGCGCAGCGTTGGCGTGAGGCAGAGCACGGATGGCGGTAGATAGCGAAATCGTCTAGCTACAAAGCTGAGCTCCTCGAGCTGATCTAGGGCGGGGGATAAGAACCACTCATCGACCTTGGCTTGGACCTTGCAGTTGGTACTGAACATGCAGATGTCAAGGCGTCTGGCTGGCCCAGGGTGCGATGAAAGGATCTTGGAGACTGCGGCCATGCGTTTGCAATCCCCGTCGTAGAGGCAGCTGTCGATGGTGAAGTTGGGGGGACGTGGCGCTAGAGGGGGCGCCACCGCCGAGAGAGCAGGGCGGTCCGCATGGCAGATTTGGTGGGGAGGAGGCCGATGATGACGAGCTGCATGTCGTCGGGGAGGCTGCTAATGAAGTCTAGGCTCACCGGATGCGGTTTTGGTTCGAGCCACCTCCGGTTGTTGGCTGCCTCGCCGTCCATCTCAACCGGCGGCGATGCCGTGTACACGTGTGCTGGTGTGTGTTGTGTGCTAGGTGTGCGCGGGTGCGTCCTTCTGTGCATGCCGCCACGTAGTGGTGAATTGTGCGCGAGTGCGTCCTTCACACGGAAGAAGTGTGTCCTCAATGCGCCCTCAATTTACTAGCGTGTGGGGTGCTACCCCAAGTGGTTTTAACTTTGTTTACTTCACCGCGTGTCGGATGGGCCTCTAGTTTACTTATTTTCACTCACTACCACATGGGCCAGCACACGAAGATAGAGAACACGAGCTGACAAGGCAGCATATGGACTGGTTGACCGTGTCAACTAAACAATATATGGAGCTATACGCTGACACTGTGAGTGTATAATCCGTCGGTATAAAGAGTTCGAGTGAGAGGGGAGGCCTGCGAGAGATAGCAGAGAGAGAGAAAGAGCTACTCCCTCCATTCAATAATGTAGTTCCAACATTTTTTTAGGTCAAACTTTTGAAACTTCGAACAAGTTTATAAATAAATTATGACCAATTTTATAAAGAAATTACTTATATATACAAGACCAAAGATAAATGATAGTATGAAGTAAGTACATGTTGTGATGAATCTAATGATCGTTCCAGATGTAAATGTTTTTCTCCACATATACTTGGTCAAACTTATCTGAGGTTTGACTTTTCAAAACATCCATATGCTTATGGACGTGAGAGAGTCCCTAACTAGAGAGAGAGAGAGAGAGTGAAATAGAAAGATTGAGTGAAAAAAGTGTGTGTGCGTGTGTGAAAGAGACATGGACAACACACAATAAAAGTAGAGAAAAAGTGTGTGTGTCTTATGGAAACATACCACACATGCATCTTCAAAAACGGAAGCAAGGTGAGGAGATAGTGTCTGGTTGTTTGCAACCGAGAGAGAAAGACCCCTAGCACGTGGCCAAGAGGGGTCTGACAAACAAGGGAGAGAGGTCGAGATAGACGTATGGAGAAAATGCAGGCATGGGGAGGAGAGAGTGTATGTTTGTCATAGAGAGATCCCCTGGAGATCGTGATGGGACTACATGGGTGGGAGATCGAGTGACAAGGTGTGTGCGCGATAGAAGATACCCCGAGAGATATCGAGATAGACGTATGGATGGAAGGAGACAATACGTGTGTTCCTGATGTCTAGTGAGAGATAATCATACTTAGGGGGGAGTGCTTGCGCCTATGATGGAGTGAGTGATTATGGTACTTAGGGGGGGTGCGTGTCACATAGAGAGAGAACAAAGGCAGAGAGTGTTGGATGGGTCTATATGTATAGCGCGAGCGAGACATGTGTATGTGTGAACCAGGGAGATATAAAGTCTGAGAGAGATAGAGGAGCCCCGATAAGGCTGAGTGGTGCGTTAGATAGCTGGGAGGGGGAAAGAGATATTCCATCCGCTCGATATCTCTCCATTGTAAAAAAATTTAGAGGTCAAACTTTGGAAACTTTGACCAGATTTATGCAAATGTTATTTATATCTACAATACCAAAGATACACCATACGAAACTACATCTCATGGTGAATCTAAATGTATATGTTTTCCGTTCTAGATGTAAATGTTTTTCTCCACGTACATGGTCAGACTTTGTGATGTTTGACTTTTCAATAAATCTATATGCTATGGACCGAAGAGAGTGCCTAAGTTGAGAGAGATCAAGTGTGTGTGAAGGAGAATGAGTGAGTGTGCAAAAAGAGTATGTGTGTGAAAGAGAAAGTGACAACAAACGATAAATTAGAGAGAGAGAAAGTTTGTTTTTTCGTTTCTTATGCAAACATATCACGCATGCATCTCCGAGATAGAAAAGCGAGGCGAGGAGATACACAAAGATGGCTAGTGCGTGATTGTTTGCAACGGAGAGAGACACCCCTATAGCACATGTCCAATAGAAGTCTGGCCAACAAGGAACAAAGGTCGAGAGGGACACATGGAGAACATGGACGCATGGGGACGGAGAGAGGGTGTGTTTGTGTTAGAGAGATCCCCTCGAGATCGTGAGGGGACTATATGGGTGGGAGATTGATACGTCCATTTTAGATCATGCTTTTATGTCAATATTTATTGCATTATGGCTGTTATTACACATTATATCTCAATACTTATGCCTATCCTCCCTTATTTTACAAGGTTTACCATGAAGAGGGGGAATGCCGGCAGCTGGAATTCTGGCTGGAAAAGGAGCAAACGTTGGAAACCTATTCTGCACAACTCCAAAAGACCTGAGACTCCACAAAACAACTTTTCAGATTTAATAAGAATTTTTGGGCAAAAGAAATAGGCCAGGGGGCCCACACCCTGTCCAGGAGACAAGGGGCGCCCCCCCTGTAGGGCGCCCCCCTATCTCCTGGGCTCCCTGGTGGGCCTCCGATGTTCATCTTCTGCTCTATGAAGGGTTTTCACCTGGAAAAAATCGTGGGCAAGCTTACGGGACGAGACTCCGCCGCCACGAGGCAAAACCTTGGCGGAATCAATCTAGGGCTCTGGAGGAGCTGTTTTGCCGGGGACACCTCCCTCCGGGAGGGGGAAATCATCACCAACGTCATCACCAACGATCGTCTCATCGGGAGGGGGTCAATCTCGATCAACATCTTCACCAGCACCATCTCATCTCAAACCCTAGTTCATCTCTTGTATCCAATCTTGTATCAAAACCACAAATTGGTACCCGTGGGTTGCTAGTAGTGTTGATTACTCCTTGTAGTTGATGCTATTTGGTTTACTTGGTGGAAGATCATATGTTCAGATACTTTATGCATATTGTTATCCCTCTGATTATGAACATGAATATGCTTTGTGAGTAGTTACGTTTGTTCCTGAGGAAATGGGTGAACTCTTGCTATTAGTAGTCATGTGAATTTGGTATTCATTCGATATTTTGATGAGATGTATGTTGTCTCTCCTCTAGTGGTGTTATGTGAACGTAGACTACATGACACTTCACCATTATTTGGGCCTAGAGGAAGGCATAGGGAAGTAATAAGTAGATGATGGGTTGCTAGAGTGACAGATGCTTAAACCCTAGTTTATGTGTTGCTTCATTAGGGGTTGATATGGACCCATATGTTTAATGTTGTGGTTAGGTTTACCTTAATACTCCTTTTTGTAGTTGCGGATGCTTGCAATAGGGGTTAATCATAAGTGGGATGCTTTTCCATGTTAGGGCAGTACCCAAGTGCCGGTCCACCCACATATCAAATTATTAAAGTACCGAACGTGAATCTTATGAACGTGATGAAAACTAGCTTGACGATAATTCCCAATGTGTCCTCGGGAGCTCCTTCTTCATTATTAGAATTTTTCCAGGCTTATCCTTTGCTACATAAAGGATTGGGCCACCTTGCCGCACTTTATTTACTTTATTTACTTTTTGC
The DNA here is from genome assembly GCF_018294505.1 of Triticum aestivum. Classification (NCBI taxonomy): domain Eukaryota; kingdom Viridiplantae; phylum Streptophyta; class Magnoliopsida; order Poales; family Poaceae; genus Triticum; species Triticum aestivum. The sequence continues at coordinate 419,444,200 of NC_057813.1, read as the reverse complement.
TTATTACCATTTATCTTATCACAAAACTATCTATCACCTACTATTTCAGTGCTTGCAGAGAAAACCTTACTGAAAACTGCTTATCATTTCCTTCTGCTCCTCGTTGGGTTCGACATTCTTACTTATCGAAAGGACTACGATATATCCCCTATACTTGTGGGTCATCAAGACTCTTTTCTGGCGCCGTTCCCGGGTAGCGTAGCGCTCTTGGTGAGTGGAACTTGGTAAGGAAACATTTATATAGTGTGCTGAAATTTTTTGTTACTTGTTACTATGGAAACTAATCCTTTGAGGGGCTTGTTTGGGGTATGTTCACCCCAACCAGAAGAGCAAAGAGATGCTCCTCAACCTACTGAACCTTATTAAAATATTCACTTTGAGATTCCTTCGGGTATGATAGAGAAACTGCTAGCTAATCCTTTTGTAGGAGACGGAACATTGCATCCCGACTTACACCTCATCTTTGTGGATGAAGTTTGTGGATTATTTAAGCTTGCAGGTATTCCCGATGATGTTGTCAAAAGGAAGGTCTTCCCTTTATCTTTGAAGGGAGATGCAATAACATGGTATAGGCTATGTGATGGTACGAGATATTGGAATTATAAGCGATTGAAGTTGGAATTTCACCAGAAGTTCTATCCTATGCATCTTGTTCATCGTGATCGTAGTTACATATATAATTTCTGGCCTCGCGAAGGAGAAAGCATCGCTCAAGCTTGGGGGAGGCTTAAGTCAATGTTGTATTCATGCCCCAATCATGAGCTCTCTCGGGAAATGATTATTCAGAATTTTTATGCTCGGCTTTCTCTTGATAATCGCAACCTGCTTGATACTTCCTGTGCTGGTTCCTATATGCTGAAGACTATTGATTTCAAATGGACTTATTGGAAAGAATTAAACGCAACTCTGAAGATTGGGGTTCCGACGATGGTAAGGAGTCAGGTATGACACCTAAGTTTGATTGTGTTAAATCTTTTATGGATACCGATGCTTTCCGTGGATTTAGCTCTAAGTATGGACTTGACTCTGAGATAGTAGCTACTTTTTGTGAAACTTTTGCTACTCACGTTGATCTCCCTATAGAGAAGTGGTTTAAATATAATCCTCCCGTTGAAGTGAAAATAGTTGCACCTATTACAGTCGAAGAGAAGACTATTACATATAGTGATCCTATTATTCCTACTGCTTATGTTGAAAAACTTCCTTTTCCTGTTAGGATAAAAGATCATGCTAAAGCTTCGACTGTTGTTCGTAAGAGCAATGTTAGAACTTATACACCTCCTGAGCAAATCAAAGTTGAACCTAATGTTGCTATTGTTAAAGATCTCTTGTCTGATAATATTGATGGGCATGTTATTTATTTCTGTGATGAAACTGCTAGAATTGCCAAACCTTGTGCTAAAGATAAACATAGACCTGTGGTAGGCATGCCTGTTATTTCTGTTAAAATAGGAGATCATTGTTATCATGGCTTATGTGATATGGGTGCTAGTGCTAGTGCAATACCTATTGACTTATACAATGAAATTAAGCACGATATTGCACCTATTGAGTTAGAAGATATTGATGTCACAATTAAACTTGCCAATAGAGATACTATTTCACCAATGGGAATTGTTAGAGGTGTTGAAGTCTTGTGTGGGAAAACTAAATATCCTGCTGATTTTCTTGTTCTTGGCTCCCACAAGATAGCTTTTGTCCCATTATATTTGGTAGACCCTTCTTGAACACCGTTAATGCTAGGATAGATTGCGAAAAGGATGTAGTTACTATTGGTCTAGGTGATATGTCTCATGAGTTCAACTTTTCTAAATTTCGTAGACAACACCGTGAAGAGGAACCACCTAGTAAGGATGAAATTATTGGTCTTGCTTCCATTGTTGTTCCTCCAACTGATCCGTTAGAACAATATTTGCTAGACCATGAAAATGATATGTTTATGAAGGAAAGGGAAGAAATAGATGAAGTGTTCCTTAAACAAGAACCTATGCTGAAACATAATCTTCCCATTGAAATTCTTGGGGATCCCCCTCCACCCAAGGGTGATCCCGTGTTTGAACTCAAACCATTACCTGATAATCTTAAGTATGCTTATCTTGATGAAAAAGAAATATATCATGTTATTATTAGTGCTAACCTTTCAGAGAAAGAAGAAGAAAGATTATTGAAAACTCTGAAGAAGCACCGAGATGCTATTGGATATACTCTGGATGATCTTAAGGGCATTAGTCCCACATTATGTCAACACAAAATCTCAGTGGAGAAAGATGCCAAACCAGTTAGAGATCCTCAAAGACGATTAAATCCCAAAATGAAGGAAGTGGTAAGAAAGGAGATACTAAAACTCCTTGAGGCAGGTATTATTTATCCCATTGCTGATAGTGAATGGGTAAGCCCTGTCCATTGTGTCCCCAAAAAGGGAGGTATTACCGTTGTTCCTAATGATAAAGATTAATTGATCCCGCAAAGAATTATTACAGGCTATAGGATGGTAATTGATTTATGTAAGTTAATAAAAGCCACTAAGAAAGATCATTACCCTTTACCTTTTATTGATCAAATGCTAGAAAGGCTATCCAAACACACACATTTTTGCTTTCTAGATGGTTATTCTGGCTTCTCTCAGATACCTGTTTTAGCGGGGGATCAATCTAAAACTACTTTTACTTGCCCTTTTGGTACCTTTGCTTATAGACGTATGCCTTTTGGTTTATGTAATGCACCTGCTACCTTTCAAAGATGCATGATGGCTATATTTTCTGATTTTTGTGAAAAGATTTGTGAGGTATTCATGGATGACTTCTCCGTCTATGTATCCTCTTTTGGTGATTGTTTGAGCAACCTTGATCGAGTTTTGCAAAGATGCGAAGACACTAGTCTCGTCCTGAATTGGGAAAAGTGTCACTTTATGGTTAATGAAGGCATTGTCTTGGGGCACAAGATCTCCGAGAGAGGTATTGAAGTTGATAAAGCCAAAGTTGATGCTATTGAAAAGATGCCATGTCCCAAGGACATAAAAGGTATAAGAAGTTTCCTTGGTCATGCCGGTTTTTATAGGAGGTTCATTAAGGACTTTTCTAAAATCTCTAGGCCTCTGACTAATTTATTGCAAAAAGATATTCCTTTTGTCTTTGATGATGATTGTGTAGAAGCATTTGAAACACTTAAGAAGGCTTTGATCACTGCACCTATTGTTCAGCAACCTGATTGGAATTTACCTTTTGAAATTATGTGCGATGCTAGTGATTATGCTGTAGGGGCTGTTTTAGGGCAAAGAGTCGATAAGAAATTGAATGTTATCCAGTATGCTAGTAAGACTCTTGATATTGCCCAGAGAAATAATGCTACCACTAAAAAAGAATTCTTAGCAGTTGTGTTTGCATGTGATAAGTTTAGACCTTATATTGTTGATTCCAAAGTTACTATTCACACTGATCATGCTGCTATTAAATATCTTATGGAAAAAAAGATGCTAAACCTAGACTCATTAGATGGGTTCTCTTGCTCCAAGAATTTGACTTGCATATTATTGATAGAAAGGGAGCTGAGAACCCCGTTGCAGACAACTTGTCTAGGCTAGAGAATGTTCTTGATGACCCACTGCCTATTAATGATAGTTTTCCTGATGAACAATTAGCGGTTGTCAATGCTTCTTGTACTGCTCCTTGGTATGCTGATTATGCTAATTACATTGTTGCTAAATATATACCTCCTAGTTTGACATACCAGCAAAAGAAAAAGTTCTTTTATGATTTAAGACACTACTTCTGGGATGATCCACACCATTATAAAGAAGGAGTAGATGGTATTATTAGACGTTGTGTGCCTGAGCATGAACAGGAACAAATCCTACGCAAGTGTCACTTTGAATCCTATGGAGGACACCACGCTGGAGACAGAACTGCACACAAGGTACTACAATCTGGTTTTTATTGGCCTACTCTTTTCAAAGATGCTCGTAAGTTTGTCTTATCTTGTGATGAATGTCAAAGAATAGGTAACATTAGTAGACGTCAAGAAATTCCTATGAATTATTATCTTGTTATTGAACCCTTTGATGTATGGGGCTTTGATTGTATGGGACCTTTTCCTGCCTCCAATGGTTATACACATATTTTAGTTGCTGTTGATTACGTTACTAAGTGGGTAGAAGCTATTCCAACTAGTAGTGTTGATCATAACACCTCTATTAAAATGCTTAAAGAAGTTATTTTTCCGAGGTTTGGAGTCCCTAGATATCTTATGACTGATGGTGGTTCACACTTTATTCATGGTGCTTTCCGTAAGATGCTTGCTAAGTATGATGTCAATCATAGAATCGCATCTCCTTATCACCCGCAGTCTAGTAGTCAAGTAGAGTTGAGCAATAGAGAGCTCAAATTAATTTTGCAAAAGACTGTGAATAGATCTAGAAAGAATTGGTCCAAAAAACTTGATGATGCATTATGGGCCTATAGAACTGCATACAAAAATCCTATGGGTATGTCTCCATATAAGATGGTTTATGGAAAAGCATGTCATTTACCTCTTGAACTTGAACATAAAGCATATTGGGCTATTAAAGAGCTCAATTATGACTTCAAACTTGCCGGTGAGAAGAGGTTGTTTGATATTAGCTCACTTGATGAATGGAGAACCCAAGCATATGAGAATGCTAAGCTTTTCAAAGAAAAAGTCAAATGCTGGCATGATAAGAGGGTACAAAAGTGTGAGTTTAACGTAGGAGATTATGTGTTATTGTTCAACTCTCGTGTAAGACTTTTTGCAGGAAAACTTCTCACAAAATGGGAAGGTCCCTACATTATCGAGGAGGTCTATCGTTCTGGTGCTATAAAAATCAACAACTTCGAAGGCACAAACCCGAGGGTGGTAAATGGTCAAAGAATTAAACATTATATTTCAGGTAATCCTATCAATGTTGAAACCAATATTATTGAAACCATAACCCCCGAGGAATACATAAGAGACACTTTCAAGAACGTTCCAGACTCCGAAAAGGCATAGGTACGTGGTACGGTAAGTAAACCGACTCCAAAACAACTGTAATGGCAATTTTTATCAGTTTTGGATTATTTAAAGATTTTAGGAAGAAAGAAGTTGTCCGGAAGGGACATGAGGCTCCCACGAGAGAGGAGGGCGCGCCCCCTGTCTCGTGGGCACCTAGTATGCCTCCCGGACTCCGTTTTCTTGTTTGTTACGTATTTTGGTTGGTAAAAATTCATTATATATACTCCTGAAGGTTTTGACCACCGTATCATGAAAATATCCTCTGTTTTCGTTTCGAGCTATTTTCGTTGCAGATTTAGAGCACCATGACTTCACCCTCCTCCAACAATGAAGACAAGGATGCTTGGCTTTTGAAGATAGAGCTGAAAAGAGAAGAACCAGAAGATATCAACAAGGATCAAGGGATCAAGAAAGCCATGGAGGTTCAAGCTCCGGCGGTGAAAGAAGAAGATATCCCTCAACCTTTACCTAACCTCTTTACTCCAACAGAGATTGAAGCTTTCAAGATGATTGAGTTAGCTCGCATATAGAAAAAGTATCTCACACAGGAGAATATTATGTTGAAGGATCATATTGTTGGGCTTAAGGGCATTATCCGCAAGTTGGAGGAACTTTTACGCTCAATGTGTGATTATCCACCGTCATCATCACCACCTCCATCACCTCCGAGGACATAATCACATGGTATGGGCACTCCCCTTGGCAACTGCTAATCTTGGGGGAGGTGCCTTGATATCGTATCACCATCACACTCCTATCTTTACCGCTTTATTTAGTTCGATCCTTTTAGTAGTATCTTGATCTATTAGTAGTTGAAGTTTTGATATAGAGTAGTTTTGAGTTTTTCTTTGTGATCTCTTTTTGTAATCGAGTCCGTGTGCTATCTATAATAAAGACTAGTGTTTAGTCAAGGGCTTTTCTATGTTGCTATGATCTTGAAAAAGTATAAAGAACAAAAGAGTTCATATTGATCTTATGGATAGTGATAACTTCACACATAGAAAGTATGAGGCATAAAAATTGTTGAGAGTTGATGAACGTAGCCTTGGTCATCGTTGCAATTAATAGGAAGTGATAAGGGAAGAGGGGTTCACATATAAATATATTATCTTGGACATCTTTTATTGTTATGAAGCACTCATTAAGTATGACATGCTAAAAGAGTTGACGTTGGACAAGGAAGACAACGTAATGGTTTATGTTTTCCGACATCTCAATTAAAGTATATTGTCATTGACCTTCCAAACGTGTTGAGCTTGCCTTTACCCCTCATGCTAGCCAAATTCCTTGCACCAAGTAGGGATACTACTTGTGCTTCCAAATATCCTTAAACCCAGTTTTGCCATGAGAGTCCACCATACCTACCTATAGATTGAGTAAGATCCTTCAAGTAAGTTGTCATCGGTGCAAGCAATAAAAATTGCTCTCTAAATATGTATGACTTATTAGTGCAGAGAAAATAAGCTTTGTACGAACTTGTTGTGGAAGTAATAAAAGCGACGGATTGCATAATAAAGGTCCACATACAAGGGGCAATACAAAGTGATGTTCTTTTGCATTAAGATTTCATGCATCAACCCTAAACCCACATGACAACCTCTGCTTCCCTCTGCGAAGGGCCTATCTTTTACTTTATGTTTCACTTTATGCTTGAGTCAAGGTGATCTTCACCTTTCCCTTTTTCATTTTATCCTTTGGCAAGCTCCTCGTGTTTGAAAGATCATGATACATATATCCAATTGGATGTAAGTTGGCATAGGCTATTATTGTTGACATCACCTAAAGGTGAATATGTTGGGAGGCAACACAATAAGCCCCTATCTTTCTTAGTGTCCGGCTGAAACTCTATAACCACAAGTATTGCGTGAGTGTTAACAATTATAGGGGACTACGAGATAGTTGAGTATGTGAGCTTGCTGAAAAGCTCTATTATTGACTCTTTCTGATGTTACGATAAATTGCAATTGCTTCAATGACTGAGATTATAGTTTGTTAGTTCCCAATGAAGTTTTTGAACCATACTTGACATTGTGAATTGCTTATTACTTGAACATAGGAAATCATATGACAAAATCCATATATGTTGCTGTTATTAGAATGATCATGATGCCCTCATGTGGACATATTTTTCGATTTCGGCTTCCGCTTGAGGACAAGCGAGGTCTAAGCTTGGGGGAGTTGATACGTCCATTTTGCATCATGCTTTTATGTCAATATTTATTGCATTATGGGCTGTTATTACACATTATATCTCAATACTTATGGCTATTCTCCCTTATTTTACAAGGTTTACCATGAAGAGGGGGAATGCCGGCAGCTGGAATTCTGGCTGGAAAAGGAGCAAACGTTGGAAACCTATTCTGCACAACTCCAAAAGACCTGAGACTCCACGAAACAACTTTTCAGATTTAATAAGAATTTTTGGGCAAAAGAAATAGGCCAGGGGGCCCACACCCTGTCCAGGAGACAGGGGGGCGCGCCCCCCGTAGGGCGTGCCCCCTGTCTCCTGGGCTCCCTGGTGGGCCTCCGACGTCCATCTTCTGCTATATGAAGGGTTTTCACCTGGAAAAAATCGTGGGCAAGCTTACGGGACGAAACTCCGCCGCCACGAGGCGGAACCTTGGCGGAATCAATCTAGGGCTCTGGCGGAGCTGTTCTGCCGGGGACACTTCCCTCCGGGAGGGGGAAATCATCACCAACGTCATCACCAACGATCCTCTCATCGGGAGGGGGTCAATCTCCATCAACATCTTCACCAGCACCATCTCATCTCAAACCCTAGTTCATCTCTTGTATCCAATCTTGTATCAAAACCACAAATTGGTACCTGTGGGTTGCTAGTAGTGTTGATTACTCCTTGTAGTTGATGCTATTTGGTTTACTTGGTGGAAGATCATATGTTCAGATCCTTTATGCATATTATTACCCCTCTGATTATGAACATGAATATGCTTTGTGAGTAGTTACGTTTGTTCCTGAGGACATGGGTGAAGTCTTGCTATTAGTAGTCATGTGAATTTGGTATTCGTTCGATATTTTGATGAGATGTATGTTGTCTCTCCTCTAGTGGTGTTATGTGAACGTCGACTACATGACACTTCACCATTATTTGGGCCTAGAGGAAGGCATAGGGAAGTAATAAGTAGATGATGGGTTGCTAGAGTGACAGAAGCTTAAACCCTAGTTTATGCGTTGCTTCGTTAGGGGTTGATATGGACCCATATGTTTAATGTTGTGGTTAGGTTTACCTTAATACTCCTTTTTGTAGTTGCGGATGCTTGCAATAGGGGTTAATCATAAGTGGGATGCTTGTCCATGTTAGGGCAGTACCCAAGTGCCGGTCCACCCACATATCAAATTATCAAAGTACCGAACGCGAATCTTATGAACGTGATGAAAACTAGCTTGACGATAATTCCCAATGTGTCCTCGGGAGCTCCTTCTTCATTATTAGAATTTTTCCAGGCTTATCCTTTGCTACATAAAGGATTGGGCCACCTTGCTGCACTTTATTTACTTTATTTAATTTTTGCTCGTTACTATTTATCTTATCACAAAACTATCTATCACCTACTATTTCAATGCTTGCAGAGAAAACCTTACTGAAAACCGCTTATCATTTCCTTCTGCTCCTCGTTGGGTTTGACACTCTTACTTACCGAAAGGACTACGATAGATCCCCTATACTTGTGGGTCATCAGAGATCGAGGGAGGTGCATGCGCGATAGAAAGATGCCCCGAGAGAAATCGAGATAGACCTTGCACATGTTTGTGATGGAGACTAAGATTAGCTAGTCATATACATATAGGGGGGACTGCGTGTGTCTACAATTAAGTGAGAGACCATCATACTTCTCTAGGTAGGCATGCGATTGCGTGTGTGCACGCGTGTGAGATGGAGAGAGAACGAGGGAGAGAGATAGAGTTTTAGATGAGTCTATCGAGTGTGAGTGAGATATGCATGTGTATGTGTGACCCAGGTAGATGGAGAGTTTGAGAGAGAGAGAGAGAGAGAGAGAGGGAAGAGCTCCGAGACAACAGAGTGGTGCGTGAGAGATTTATGGGCAACGAGCCAAGGAATTTTTGTGCGTACGATGAGTGCACCCAAGATATCATGCTTGACTAGAGAATCATACATAGTGTGCGACAGAGACCTATACATGGAGTATATATGCATGTGAACTACATAGACCCCCCTACACACACAAAGAGAGAGAGAGATCAAGAGAGAGGGAGAGGGACCAGCAAGGTTTGTGTGTTGGATGCGTGCGACAGAATTGAAGAAAGATACACTTCCGTGATGATACGTTTTTGTTACAGTAGGTCGCGTTTTTTGTCATGCATGTACATCCATGAAAAATTTATGACAGAATCAAGATAGTCATACCTGTGCTGTCGTAGAAGTGTTCCATGACATTACTAAAATTATCATCATGGACGTGTCCACTTCCATGACGATAAATCGCGCGTCACAGAAGTGCTTTCGTCAAGGGTGACCGACACGTGGCATCCATCGTAACGGAACGCCGTTAAGCTATCGGGTCGGGTTTTGGATCTGATAACCCATTAACAGCCCTGACCAATGGGGATTTTCCACGTGTAAAATCGTCATTGGCTGGAGGAAACACGTGTTGGCTCATTGTTGGGACAGATATCATCCACTCATTGGACAGAAGGCGCCTATGATACGTCGACACGTGGCCCGGCCCAACAGAGGCCCATTCCTGTGAAAAGGCCGGCCTGTTTGACTTGGTCAAAAGGTGACGGGCCGGCCCATGGAAAGCCTGTTAACGGCCTGTTCGCTTATAGCCCATTTACAGCCCACTGACCCAAGGCCCGTTACGCCCTACCCGAATTAGGCCCAGTAGCGTCATCTAGGCCATCCAATATGATTCCAGCCCGTTTTCACTTCTGGCCCATGTATGGCCCATGACGTCTTTCGGCCCATATGAGGCCCTATGTAACACTTGGCCTATTAACGGCCCGTGGTGAAACTGGCCCGCAATGAACAGTGTATCACTTTAGAACCATTAACGGCCCATGGTGAAACTGGCCCGTAATGAACAGTGTATCACTTTATACCCATTAATGGCCCGTTATTCAGTTGGGCCGTTTCCAGCCCATGTCATCTTTCGGCCTTCTCAGAGCCCATTTATTCTTGGGCTCATTTCGAGCATTCGTTTACTTACGGCCCATTACTGTAATTTTCTGCTTGTGGGCCATATTCAGCCCGTAGTTACAGTCAGCCCGTTTGTGGTCCGTTAATACATTGGGCCGTTTTCATAGCGTCATCAAATACAACCTATTAACGATGGCCCGTTATGGTCAGCCCATGAATGGACGATTCCAACTCTAGCCCGTTTACGGCCATAATGCGGCCTGTTATTGGCCCATGTTTAGCCAATTGATCATACGACCCGTATAAGGCCCATTGATGATAGGGCCCGTAGAAGGCCCATTGTTTCTACGGCCCGTAGAAGGCCCAATGTTTCTACGGCCCGTAGAAGGCCTACTGTTTCTACGGCCCGTAGAAGGCCCACTGTTTCTACGGCCCGTAGGAGGCCCAGTGTCACTACAGTAAATATTAGCCCATGGTTATTGTGGCCTAGTTTTAAAAAACAGGTTATTGCAGCCACTAGCAAACCGCGGAAAAAGAACTGCACTGACTACAAGCAAACAAATAAACAAGACAACAAGGAAATAAATAAGCAAGCAACTTATGCTAGGCTATCACGGCTATTACACATATTACATCCACTGGGCATCAAAGTTCACCACCAGTGCAAATATAGGGAACACAGCAGCATATAAACGCCGCAGCAAAACAAGTCCAGAACTGAAACCACTTCAGAAGAGTTCAAGAAACAATATCCTAGGTACCCATAATGCTGGCAAGATGCTTAGCAAGCTTATTAACTTTCTCTTGTTTGGCGCTTAAATCCTCCAGCGCTTGCTGTTGCACAAGAAAGTACGCATCTGAATTCTGCAGGGACTTCCTCAGTCCTTCGGCTTCTTGCCGCAGCACAGCTGACTGATGCCTTTCAGCTTGTAGCTGAGACTGAAGAAGCCGAAGTGATTCAGGCAGCGAGTTCGAAGAGCTTGTGCCAGCGGTACTGGCCAGTAACTCGAACACTACATCAACGCAGGACTGTGGGGTTTTCTCACTGTCTACAAGATCGTTTTTATCACCTTTCTTGGAGACCAACAGGGTTGTCTCACTATCTTGAACCTTATCTGCATTACTTTCTCTACCATTGCATAGTGGGGTGCTCTTCTCCAATATTCTGTTTGCATACTACAAGAGAAACAAGCAGACACATCACATGTTTAGCTTGTAGTATACCAAACTCATTTTGGTAAACCGGTTCAGTAGTAAGGTGGACAGGATAACAGCATGAAACAAACATATATCTATGTACTATGGTCACTGTATTGTCCATATCATTCTAGTTTATGTTCCCTAATCAAGATAGAGACACAGTTCAACTCATATATTTTTAAGACACAGCAGCATAGACAGAATATAAGTGTGAGAAACTACACAGCATTGGCAGCACTTGTAATGTGCATCACATGAGAACATAACTGTTTATACAACTTAAACTGAAATCAACATAGAGCAAGAAGTTAGAACAGCAATCCAGTTAAAGAAATAGGTTTAAAACATACCTGTTGCGCCATTGGAGTTTCAATTGGATCCTTCAAATTCGAAAGTAGTTGGTATGAGTAAATACAGTGATGCAACAGCAAAGGAGTATGGACCATAGCTACGGAATCTGACCTGAGAACAGTTGCTCTTCTGCTTTAAACGTGGAGTTTGGGTTAGCTGTGGTGGTCTTCGTGCTTTGGGCACTGCAGTAGCTTTACAAACTGCTCGTGTGGGGGTACTCTGTGGTGGACATGGTGCTTTGTCAACTATAAGTGGGTTACTATCCGCTGGGGTTGCGGTTAGATGGGTTGTAGCTGGTTCTCTGCCCAACGGTGTAAGTGTGCAATCTGGAAGAGTCTCGATTATGTGTGGTGGGGCTAGTTTGTGGGCCAGTACAACCATGGTTCTATCTGCATCGACGGGTAGCACTGTCTTTTGTGAAGAACGGGTTTTTGCTCCCTTAGATACTGCCATCACCCCCTCCAATTCAAATGGCTGATAAACAAGAAAAGAAATTGAACATACAGACATTGTATGATAGACAGATGTGGTAATTCACATATATGTTGTCTAACCAAACAGGACAGCATGACACAATTTCACATATATGATGCCTAACTAAACAGGATAGCATGACACAGTTTCAGATATATGATGGATAACTTAACAGGATATAATGGCATAATTCAACATATGATGAGTACCTAAACAGGATGACATGACAAAACTATATGATGTCTTTCTAAAATAGGTTGGGATGAAATAATTCACATACATGTTGTCTAAGTATACAGGATGGCATGATATAATTGACATAATTGATTCATATACTAAGCAGCTGGCACTCGCATGTATGATCTCTAAACTAAGCAGATAGAATTCAATATTGTGCATATGATGTCTAAACTAAGCAATGCAAGACACCATATGCATCATATGAGAAATATAAACATTGCAACTTAGAGCATACACCTCAGGTGGGATATAGGACTGGTCATCTGTCTCTGAATCCTCCTCTGAGGAGCTCCCTGTAACCATCGAGATATATGCTTCAACAGGTACCATTGCCTGCTCTGAAGACCTTGTTTTCACTCCAGATTTTTCCATAACCGGCTCAAATGGCTGATACACATGAAGAGTAGTTCAATATACACAGATTGTCGACAAATGGAATACGTAATGAAAAAAAGATGGCATGAGATAATTCACATATATGATGCCTGGCTCCATGGCGGTGCATAATTCACATATATGATAACTGGCTGAAAAACATGGCATTGCATAATTCACATATCTGATATAGAAAGCAAACAGGAGGCATTCACACAAAGCATGTCTAATCTAAGCAGATGGCATGGCAATGCAAGACACCATATGCATGATATGAGCAATATAACCCAGCCAAGTTAGAGCATGCACCTCGGGGGGGGGGATACGACTGGTCATCTCTCTCTGAATCCTCCTCTGAGGAGCTATCTGTAACCAGCAAGAAATCTGCATCGACAGGTAGCACTGACTGCTCAGAAGACCTTGTTTTCACTCCAGATTTTCCCATGACCGACTCAAATGGCTGATGCACAGGAAGAGTAGATGAATGTATAAACATTGTTGACAAATGGAATACATTATGGAAAAAAATATGGCACGATACAATTCACATATACGATGACTGGCTAAACAGGATGGCATTGCATGATTCACGTATATGATGCCTGGCTAAAGAAGATGGCATTGCATAATTCCCATATACTCCCTCCGTTCCTAAATATTTGTCTTTTTAGAGATTTCAAATGGACTACCACATACGGATGTATATAGACATATTTTAGAGTGTAGATTCACTCATTTTGTTCCGTATGTAGTCACTTGTTGAAATCTCTAAAAAGACAAATATTTAGGAATGGTGGGAGTATGATATAGAAACCAAACAGGTGGCATTCACACAAAGCAAATCTAAACTAAGCTGATGACATATAAGATGTATAATGTAAGCAATGCAAGGCGCCATATGCATGATATGACCAACATCAGCATGCCAGGTTAGAGCAAACACCTCAGGTGGTAAACAGGCATGGTCGGCTCCTTCTGAATCTCCATCTGAACAGTTATCTTCCTCTGGAATACAATCTGGAAATGCAGGAGAGGGGGGGGCACTTCGCCCACCATGGAGCAGCGTCTGCATGACATTATATTCGCACGCAACGGTCTTCTCTTTTTCTCTACATGTTCAGTACGATTGTGTACAATATCTGACATGCATAATAAAAAAATAGTTAGATTTTGTAAGGCCTAAGGGGTGCATGCAAAAATCAAGACTGATGGTAGCAAACGAGTGGATGGATCCAAAACTAATGATAGCAGGTAGATTATAGCTTCAGTTTAAAAAGATAGACAATGGATCATCTATTGTTTGTTGCCCACCCAACATGAACCACATAGAAGACCCCAGATGAACCAGATAGTAGACAGATACTATTCGTTGCTGGCTCGATATGAGACCCATGGGCAATTCAAAACTCAAGATTGAACGATAAAGTAGCAGGTAATAATAACCGATGTATAACGTAAGCAAACACGAAAGACTGCGACCTCTCTTCCGGAACTGTGTAGTCCTCAGGTTCATCTGCTCAGTCGATGATGGTAATGCAGTTGGCGTGGCTGCCGGCAACAGGGAAGATGATCTGAGGCGGCGAAAGAAAGTCTGCAGGGGGGATCTCTGCTGCAGTGAACGCTTCTGTCGATGGTGCACCTCAGGTGGGGTGGATGACGGCACGACAGGAGCAGGACATAACACACAGAGTTTTCTTTGACGCCAATCTGAAAATGAAGTAAATCTGTAAGGGCTCCTTAGAATTGGAGGATTCTATAAACGCAGGGACAGGAAAAACACAGGAATAGGATAGGAATGCACGTGCAAAACAGAGCATTTGGAAACATAGGATTTCAGTCAACCTGGGTGTTTGGCTCACATGAATTGGAAGAACAGAGGAATGGAGAAACAAAGTGATGCGACGAGTGTACAACCTCTTTGGCATAGCCTTGTGGACCTCAGCATCATTGGGTTGGACGTGGAGGATGGTGATGATGCTGGTGTGACTGTCGGAGGCGGGGAAGAAGATCCGAGGCCTCTGGAAACGGCGCCGAGGGTACTGCTCCGCTGTGATGGACGGTTCCGTCGTTGGAGCAGCTCCGCTAAGGTGTACGGCGACGAGGCTGAAGCATGACAAGACAGACAACTTTAATCTGAAGTGGGACCCTAATATCATCTGCAATAGATGATGTAAAATACATCACCAAAAAGTGCTAGATGTAAAACACATCAGCCGCGCCACGGCCGCTCCGACAGATGATGTAAGTACTGTTCACTCTGAACTTAACTGAAGAAAATGAACTTCACAGTCGAAACTGAATTTTACTGTCGAAACTGATTGAACTAGTAACAGAGCATTGCAATAGATGTTTAGGGCGTTCGAGCACTAGTAGCAGAGAAGCAGTGATCTAAATCAGCAGACGCTCGAGCAGGGAACGCACTAGCAGAGAGCAAGTCATGCAGTAGCATCACGAACGAGTGCTAAAGCAGCAACTCCTGTAGCTATCGGAGGTCGTGCAGCAGCAGCAGTAGCGCAAGCGAGAGCAGGAGCAGAGCAGCAGCACGAACGAAAGCAGGAGCAGTGCAGCAGCGCGACCGACAGCAAGAACAGAGCCGCAGCGCGAGCGAGAGCCGGAGCAGCTGCAGCTAGTGCCGTTGTGGAAGTCGCCGCCGAGGAAGCAATGACATGGGGGAGAGACGCCGTGGATGATGTGGCGGCGACGGCACCGTCAATGGAGACGCCATGTCTGCTCGGTATCGAGCACCGGCAGCCCCGATCGAATAAAAGATAAAATGTAGCGGTGAGTGCAGAACCTCCTTGGTGGCGCCGAGTTGGCCTCGGCTTCATCGGAGGAATTGGTGAGGGTGCTGCGGTTCGGTGGGGCAGGTCAAGACGGTGCTGTGGGGATTGAGGTGGCGCGATAGACGAGGCGAACGTCGGGGCAGCTCCTTGGAGGTGGAGGACGGGGCGGCTGATCCGGCGGGACGACGAGATCGACAACGGATCCTCATCCGGTGCGGTGGATGAGGGACGACGAGCTATTGCGGTGGACGACGTAGTCGGGGAAGAGTCTCCGGCTGGGCGGCGGTCGGGAGGCCGACGGAGGAGCGTTGGGTTTCGCGGGTTTTGGTGGCCTTGATGTACGAATGGGGGGGGAGGGGGGCGAAGGGGGAGGGGGAGCCAAGCTTAGGGACACGCTTGTCCGAAATGTAGGGTAAGTTACCAGCGTACCCCCAACGGTTTTGACACCGCGACGTGGAGCTTCATTTCTGGCTGAGGGGTAGAAGGGGGATTTCACGTGTCTGGGCTGCGGGAGCGATTTCGGATGAGGAGGGAGTTCTCGCGCGCGTCCAAATTTCGGGATAACAAGGCGCGGCGCGGGTTGAAGAAGCGGGAGTTTCAAAGCAGGTGAGACAAAAGATACTCGAGCTTGAAAATTTCGGGATAACAAGGTGCGGATTCCTTGTTCGGCAAAACAAACTTAACGTGTAAAAAAATCATACAAGACACACGAGAGTCATGTCCCCTTTTACTATATTGCTATAGATGCCATTGAAAAAACTACAAGAAAAATGTAAAAAAATCGAGGAGAACATGATTACCCTGCACAGTACCAAATCGATTCGCACTTCCCTCAACAACAACAAAAAACAAATCAATTCCCACCAAAGAAAGAGTAATGTCCCTTTTTATATGATTACAGATGCCATGATCTCGAATTTCAATTTTTGAATCCACGTTATGTTGAATTCGAAATATCATTAGGTGACCTTGCGGTTTATAATTGATGTTGTCATACATTTTGATCTTCCATCATATATGAACATTTTACTCCACCATGTGAACATATATATTGTCGTCTACCATATGGACTAAATTTGAATCAATTTTCCTTATTTGAATACGATTGTTGTCAAGTTATACAATAATTTAAATATTATCTTGATAACAAAAAGACATGCATATAGCAGTAATCATATTTCACTATGAACTACATGTACCATATTCAAATATCTGTATCCATTTTATCTTGAATTCAAATCACAGTACATTATTGGTCTAGGTAGCGAGATGTTCAGGATAATCTAAACCCTGTTTTCATACGTATAATTTTTGGCTGAATTGGGACAAGTTTTGGTATAAGCCTCTTGCAAAACCGGAGATTCTCTCAACAAGCCTCGTGGTACCGAGAGGGAACGTGTCACCTTTGTGTGCGAAACGATATACGCTGCCTCCCCCCTGATTTTATTTACAGAGGCAACATAGAACTATATGAGTGCCCTGTTAAATTTTGGAATTATTTCGGGTTCATTTGGCCTTTTTATACATTAATTGAGTTTCTGGACTTTTAATGTGCATAATCTAAATATGAATTGCATGCACATGCTCCGGTGCACCAAAGTGGGTTGAAAAATCACATGTGTGTCCTTGGTTGAATATCTAGGTCCCATGGAAGAAATGAGAATGAAATTCAAACATCTGGGAGTCATGACTCTACCGAGAACATCGAGAAACTTAGATTTTAAATTCATGTAATGAAACTTGGCATGGTGTCATGTCATGGCACTAACATGTTGTGGTAAAAAATTGGGCCGATTTGGAAGCTCATGGTTCTAAGAGGGAACTGCCACCCCCCTGCCCTTGAGTTTCTTAACAAAGGCAACATAGAACTACATTAGTGCCATGTTAAATTTTGGAATTATTCTGGGTTCGTTTGTCGTTTTTTATAAATTAATTGAGTTTCTGGTCATTTAATGTGCATAAGTCAAATTTGAACTACAAGCACATGCTCTCATGCACCAAAGTTGGTTGAAAAATCACATTTGTGTCCTCGGGTGAATTTCTAGGTCCCATGCAAGAAATGAGAATAAAATTAAAGCATCTGGGCATCGTGGCTCGGCCGAGAACATTGAGAAACTTGGTTTTAAAATTCTTGTAAATCCAAAACACGTGTGAAAATCATGAAACTTGGTATGGATGTCATGTTATGGTACTACCATGTTGTGGTAAAAAATGGCCGAATAGGAACAGATTTTGGTATAAGCTTCTTGCAAACCGAAGCTTCTCTCAAGAAGGCTCGTGGTTCTGAGAGGGAACGTGTCACCTTTGAGTGTGAAACGATATACATTGTCCCCCTTGAGTTTATTTACAAAGGCAACATAGAACTACATGAGTGCCCTGTTAAATTTTGGAATTATTCCGACTTCGTTTGGCCTTATTTACACATTAATTGGGTTTTTGGTCATTTAATGAGCATAATTCAAATTTGAACTACAAGCACGTGCTCCCATGCACCAAAGTTGTTTGAAAATCACATTTGGGTCCTCGGGTGAATTTCTACTCCCATGCAAAAAATGAGAATAAGATTCAAACATCTGGGCATCGTGGCTCGGTCAAGAACATTGATAAACTTGGTTTTAAAATCATGAAACTTGGCATGGTGTCATGTCATGGTAGTACCATGCCGTGGTAAAAAAAGTTGGCCGAATAGGAACAAATTTTGGTATAAGCTTCTTGCAAATCGGAGCTTCTCTCAAGAAGGCTCGTGGTTCTGGGAGGGAACGTGTCACCTTGTGTGCATAATTCAAATTTGAAATACAAGCACATGTTCCAGTGCACCAAAGTTGGTTGAAAAATCACATGTGTGTCCTCGGGTAAATTTCTAGGTTCCATGCAACAAATGGGAATGAAATTAAAAATTCTGGGCGTCGTGGCTGGGTTGGAAACATTGAGAAACTTAGTTTTTTAATTCCTGTAAATCCAAAACACGCATGAAAATAATGAAACTTGGCTTGGTGCCATGACATGGCACCAACATGCTATGGTAAATTTGCAGTCCGATAGGCGCAAGTCATTTTGGAACAAGTGCTGTCACGTTACAATCGGAAACACAAGTATTATTGAAACCGTGGGTGTTCTACTTACTAGTACCATTTACGTGCCGCCATGCGTCCCCATTTTTTGTTAGCTAGGAGGCGCCATGCAGGGTAGCTATTTGAGTACGAGAGGCGTGCGATCAGACCCCTACTCGTGCTTATTGGGAGGAGAGCCCTTTGACCTCCATCTGTCGTCCACCTCTCTCCCAAGGTCTCCATTAGTGGCGCCCGAGCCTCTGTTTAATGGCATGGCTATGTCTCACTCGACTGAGATTTAAGAGAGAAAAAAGAAAATCTGACAGCACTGATCTTGGTGTAAGATCTGACGAACCTATATAGCATCTACTGCGACTTATAGCAAGACTGATGAATATATAAGGACGATTTTTTTTATCAAAGAAGGTCTTGCCCCTTCCGATTTTCATTACTGAAAACCACCACAATTCACAAGAAGTTCAGCACAACTCAAGCCTAACACGAAGGACTAAAAGTACCAGATTGAAATCGCAACATCCCAAGAGGCTAACAAAGGCCAAACATCTGCGCTAGATCCCAATATTTCACAACCGACGACACAATCGACATCCTAAACCGATTATTACATCAAAAGAAACCAGGAAACTGAAGGAAGCCTAGCAGCAACTAGAAGAACAACAACGCTAGGGTCGCCACAGCAAGAGTTTTCGTCATTCTAGCCTCGCAACATTGATCTTCCAGAGAAAGATAAGGACGATTAATTGTCTTACATAATTAGAAAGATAATTAAAAAAGCCACATGCGGCTACGCCCGAAATACACAAGGGCAAAAGAAGAAGGAAGACAAGGATCTGGCTCGCTGATCTCTACTATCTTGATGCATTGCTGCAGGCTGCGGGAACTAGTCTCCGCGGCAAGCGGTGATGAGATCTTTCGTGTCCTCAAGACGCTGCTTGAGAACATCGACGGATGCCTCCACCAGCCTTTGGCGCTCGTTGTCGAGCATGTCATTCTCGTCCATAAGTTTCTTGACGATGACGCCGGTCCTCTTCAAAAAGGCATTGGTCTCCTCCTGCTGGTCTGCACTTCGGACGATCTTCTCCCTCAGCCGGTCGCGCTCGGCCCGGAGCCTCTCATTGCCCTCCCTTAGTTGCCGGATGACGCCGGTATCCTGTTGAAACGAGGCTTTCACGTCGTCCTGCAACCTCTCCAAGCCGGAGATCTGATCCATCTGGCTATGGACGATCGCATGCATGCGCCTGTAACAGTCGTCGCCTAGCCGCGAGAAATTTTCCCAGGCCGCCGCAGCGCGGCGGGACATCTCTGCTGCTTCCGCGGTTCAGCCGGACCAGTGTGCTGCATCGACGACGTGGCGGGACCTCTGTGCTGCTACTTCCACGCGGCGGGACATGTCGGCTGCTCTCGCAGCGAGGCGGGACATCTCTCGTGCTTCCGCTTCCATGCTCGCCTCTCCCTGGTAGCAATCTCTCGACCCAGAACTCACACTGGCCATGGCAGACACAAGGGAAGGATGCTGAATGACTTGTTTGTTTTTGTGGATGAGGAGTTGAGGAGGAATGTGCAGTCATCTTGGCATACTAGTATTTGTAACCGAGTACTAATACACTCCTAAGTGGGAAACCGTTTAGGTTGTGATCGGTGTGAACAGGTTTGGAATTCAATATACTAGTGTGGTACTAATACGCTCCCAAGTGGGAAACCGTTTAGGTTGTGATCGGTGTGAACAGGTTTGCTATTCAATATAGCATGGAGTAATTTGGAATGTGACGAGACGCAAGCTCAAAAACTAGTACTCTGAGTTTAGTAGTACGTTATACAGGAAGAGAAGAGGTGCACGCACGCACTCGTCCTCTCACACACGCGTCTATTTTTTCTCGAAAAGGAGGATGATGACCCCCGGCCTCTGCATCTGGGAGTCACACACGCATCTGTAGCTACGAATTGTAGTGTTCTCAACCATCCGATTGGCTCTATCATGGATGTACCTATATACTAAAACATGTCTAGATACATCTATATTTTGACAAATGGAAGACATGTATTGTGGAATGGAGGGAGTGCTTGTCATCAAAATGGATAAAAAGGGACGTGTCTAGAACTAAAATACGTCTACATACATCTCCTTTTATCCATTTTGATGACAAGTAGTACTCTTACCCAAAGGAACTTTATATCCAACAGACACAAAACATCCGTTCGACTGTTGGAAAATACTGATTTGATGTCGAAGTAATTGCTGCAGCACCAGCAAAACCCACAATTTCTTAAGCTAAAGTAGACCAAGGTAATCCCTATATTAGCACATTACTAAGATAAACAGAAGGGACTGTCGAAACATTTAGGACGTGAGCTTGTCAATCTGAATGTGGAGGGACACAAGCTTAGCCCTGGCCAGCAGCTTGGGCGGAACTGTCAAGAAGGTCAGCTCCTGCACGTCAACGTCGCCGGGATCCTTGCTGCTTGTCACCTCCATTTCCACCTTGACGGTGTCGGTCGTGCCTTTGGGCTCCCCCGGTGGGCCGTTCGCCCACAGTTTGTCCAAGTAGTGCGGCAGTGGGGACGCCCCCGCTCTGATGCAGACGACCGACACGGCGATAGGCACGCCGATGTCGAGCACGCCGCCGACCAAGAAAAACGTGCGGCGGTCCTCCTCCGCGAACAACAAGAGCCATGGCTCCGACAGTGGCACTTGCAGCTGGAGCACCTTGCCGTACAAGATCCTGCGCACGGGCATGGGATGCACGGTGCTGATGTAGTGGTAGAGCACCGGCGGCGGGCCTTCGTAGCCGCAGACGGGCACGAGGCATTTGCAGGGCGCGAGCGGACACACGCTCTGGTGATCGGCGAGCTTGTGGTAAGTGAGTAGAGCCCACAGCCTTTGTGCGGGCACTCCACCCTCACCGACGAAAGGACGGAGTCAACCGTCGTGTTCTGCACGTCGAAGCCACCGCCACGCTCGCACTTCTAGCACTGCCGCTGGTTCCCGGGGCGCTCGACGCGGCAGTCCGTGCAGGACAGGTGCCCTCCCTTGCACTGAAGAAATCAATCCAACAGCACATCAATCAAGAAACCTGCACCTTGCTCAATCAGCCGAATGGACGAGGTGTATTCGAACCTCATACACTGGAGGCGTCAAGGGGTGGAGGCACAAGGGGCAGTGGAGCACGGTGAGGTCCATCGAGACCTTAGAGAGCTCCATCGTCGGGTCCTGTTCCTGTTCGGTCTGCATGATCTCACCCTCCTCGTGCACAACCATCCTTCAAGGTGCATTAAATCAACACATGCAAGTACTATCAAAAGAAGATTCACGGCATGCATTCATGCGTTGTAATTAATGCATCGGTAAACACAAATTATTGAAATATATCGAGTGCAGTGCTTTGATGTGTCGCGTCAACTCGTACATCAACGAGAAGTTCGATTATCCTCTCCCTCGCGGACTTAAGCGCACCTGCCTTTGGCTGTATGACAGGTTGGCCACACACCTATCGGGCCCACCTGTCATACACGCAAAGACAGGAGCATCCCTCCCTCGCCCATGAGCGTGGTGGCTGGCAAGACTAGGAGAAGCTTTCGCTACACGCTCTCCCTCCCGCATGCGGTGGACATGCAGCAGTTCAATCGGTGCCAGATGGCCAGAAGCATACTGTAGTACTCCTCTAGTGCAGTAGTACACCATCATTGTTCGACTTCCCAAAGAGGCGAAGAGCCCAGCGCAGCCCGGACGCTCGTGTGGCAGTTTCATGTGTAGAGTAGTCTAGATAGCGTGTACCGTGCCTGTAAGCTTAAAATAGTTGGGGTCGGCTCCATGCTATGTGGCCGTCTCGAAGTTTTTTTTAAAATTAAAATAGTCTTCTGGCCCTACCTGTCACCCTGATGATTGTAGTTTGCATGCTCATCTGGTCAAGATAGGAATATATATTTTAATTTGTTTTTTTTGAAAAGGGGGGACTCCCCAGCCTCTGCATCAGAACGATGCATACGGCCACATATATTTTAATTTGTGGTGGGTAAATGTTAGAGGTTGCAGCAAATATATTGTACACTGCGGGGCTTTCAGCCAAGTTTAGAGGCAGGCATGTGGGGCCAGTGCTATGATGTGTCGCTTCAACTCGTAGAATGAGGAGAAGCTTGATTTTACTACACGCCTTCTCCCTCGCCCATGCGCGCGGTTGCTCGCAAAAGAGGACAGGCTTTTGCTTAGTAGTAGTACTTCCACAACAAGCTATTTGTTCTGCTCGCGGTGGACGGACATGCAGCATTTGGTTCGACACTGTAGAAGCAGTAGTAGTAACATCATTGTTCGTCTTCTCGAAGAGGCGAAGAGCCAAGCGCAAACCGAACGTTGCAGTTGCGAACATTGGAGCATGCATATAACCAGGCTCTTGCATGAGACAGAATTGCTATGTGAGCCCACTATTGTACTAGTACGTACAACTACTTGCTAGTATAGCACTTTAACTAGAAAGGAGTATTTGCCCTTCTAGAGATTTTAACAAGTGACTAGACTACACCGAGACGGAGTACATATGGAGCAAAATGAGTGAATCTGCACCGTAAATAAATACGTACTAGTTCTATCGTTTTCCTCTCCGAGGTGCACAATATTGAGTATACTGACTAGTCTCTTTTTGACACGCATTTACGTTTTTTTTGACACAGTACAGATGCAAGCGCTCATATACACGCGCATACACTCACCCCTACGAACGCACACACGCACGGCACTAGCATCTTGAAATTTACGAAGTCACCATAGGCACCTCGTCGTCGACGGGTCCATAGGTGCTTCAATGCCAAGGAGGAAGAGGGTAGCGGTTCTCGAGACGTTGAACGGTCAATGATGCATCCTCAGTTACATGTAGAGGGAATTAATTGGAGAAGCAGACTAGAGCCAGCACGATGTGAATGCAACAGAGTTTGGACTCTCATATAATAAAGGCGCTCCACCACTCCAATCAATCTACTCCCAAGTCTCTGTGCAACACTGCTCACTCCAATCCAAGACCAAGTGACTAGAAGCCACAAGCACCTATGGAGTCGATGGACGCGAGCGGCAGTCGGCTGTGCCAAATCATCCAAGGCACCATCCTGCGGTCCCACACCGCACAGCGTTTCCAGACGGTGCGGGCGACCGCAGGCATCGTAGCCCTCGCCGACGCCGGCTTCGCCTCTCGCATGGACGACATGATGGTCAACTCCATCCGCAAGTTCACCGCCGTCAAGAAGCGCACAGATGACCTTGCCGTACTGCTCCAGCCCGCGCGCCCAGGCTCCTCATTGTCTACCTCCCTCATCAGCCTACATGGCGACGAACTCTTTCAAGCCCTGGTGGCCCTGCAGGTGCCGGAGGTCGCGACGAAGAATGTGCACCTCGAGGCCGCGCTCGCCGCGCAGCGCCTCGCCATGCAAGAAACTGTCGACCTGCATATCCACGTCTACGAGGAAATTGTCTACATAGGCCACTGCAAGGCAAACGAGGACAGAAAGATGTTGGCCTTCTTCCAGCGGCTGGAATCTTTGGATGCCATTATTCAGAAGCACGTCGACCTGGCCATGAAAGCCGCTGCAACTTAGGCGTCGTTCGGTGGGCCGGCGCCCTGTGTCGAGGAGGTGGACGTCGTTGATGGATGCATCTCTTCTTCTTTTCGCTGTGAGGTGGGGCTGCAGTTGAGCAAACCCACCCCACCCACCGGGCGTCGGCCAAGACAGTAGAAGAGAGAAACTCACCACCGTCAAGAAGCGCACAGACGACCTTGCTGTACTGCTCCAGCCCGCGCGCCCAGGCTCCTCATTGTCTACCTCCCTCATCGGCCTACATGGCGACGAACTCTTTCAAGCCCTGGTGGCCCTGCAGGTGCCGGAGGTCGCGACGAAGAATGTGCACCTCGAGGCCGCGCTCGCCGCGCAGCGCCTCGCCATGCAAGAAACTGTCGACCTGCATATCCACGTCTACGAGGAAATTGTCTACATAGGCCACTGCAAGGCAAACGAGGACAGAAAGATGTTGGCCTTCTTCCTGCGGCTGGAATCTTTGGATGCCATTATTCAGAAGCACGTCGACCTGGGCATGAAAGCCGCTGCAACTTAGGCGTCTTTCGGTGGGCCGGCGCCCTGTGTCGAGGAGGTGGACGTCGTCGATGGATGCATCTCTTCTTCTTTTCGCTGTGAGGTGGGGCCGCAGTTGAGCAAACCCACCCCACCCACCGGGCGTCGGCCAAGACAGTAGAAGAGAGAAACGAGGGAGGAGGGCTAGCTGTAGCACGGACGTTGTTGTCAGATGGGACTTGTGTTTATAGAATAGGAGTACTGAGGACTCGTGCCTCTTTTTTTAGGGAAAAATTAGTCGTATGTCTAGTACCACTAGTTGGGTGCGTGCGACCTATAGCTGTCATCACTTTAGGTCTACTTTTTGAACTGCGGCTACGCTTCATAGTACATATTTTTCACGCATTTATCCTCCTATATGTACTCCTAGGCTATTTCCACGTGCTCCCATTCACCGACTTGTGGGACATAGAGCATCTAGGTCGTAGTGCATGCACGACTTGGAGCATATGCCGAGGTACTTTACATTTCAGACCTCACGAATTACATGCAAACCCCCCACAGAAGAATAAATAAATCAATGAATTACTACATGAAACCGGATTATTTTCGTGGAAACCGGAGCACGTTCATTAAATTTTGGACATAACACGTTTATAAAAAATGACCGGACCTAAACCAGTCTAAGGGCCTCTTTGATTTTTCCCCAAAAAAGGGCCTCTTTCATTCGCAGGATATTGAAAACACAGGAATGGGGAAAGTATGATGGCTATGAACCGATACGAGGAGAACTCTAACTCAGTGAGAGGTTAGAGTTAGATTCTAACCCTGAACTAATTCTAAACCAAAGAGGTGTATGGATGGCAGGGTTAGATTGACAATAAATGCTCTATCTCAATCATTTGACTACTTTGGACCCTATTTTTAGTCAGACTAAAATAAGTCCCTTGGATCCAAGCACCCTCTTGGTGTGGCCGACTCTTTTGTGGCCTCCTCCCTCTCACAATTGACATAAACAAACCAGCTATACAATCAAGCATGCAAAACATGATAATATTTACTTTGTCCATACAAATGAGATAGCCCACTTAAATATACAAGTCGTCAATCAAGCTTCACAAAATAAAAAAAACACTTCATGAAACAAAGAATGAGCTAACTCATCATGGAAGTTGTTCACGATAGGTAGGGAGCCTGGAGCCCCTCACGCACCGAGGGAGGAGCTCGCCATCGTCGCTCTGGAGGAAGGCTCTGTAGAGCCCAAGCCCCGAGAACCCCTCCGACGACGGCCGTTGAGAGTTGAGGTCGACACCGGCATGGGTAGCAGGGCCGCTTGCCGCTGACTGGGAACTTAATCTTTGGGCCTCTATAAATAATGCAAGCCTGTAACTAAAATACCTAGAAAGGTGAACTGAATCTTTGGGCCTCTAGAAATAATGCAAGCCTGAAACTGAAATACCTAGAAAGGTGAACTGAATCTTTGGGCCTCTAGAAATAATGCAAGCCTGAAACTTAAATACCTAGAAAGGTGAACTGAATCTTTGGGCCTCTAGAAATAATGCAAGCCTGAAACTCAAATACCTAGAAAGGCGAACTGAATCTTTGGGCCTCTAGAAAAAATGTAAGCCTGAAATTGAAATACCAAGAAAGGTGAACTGAATCTTTGGGCCTCTACAAATAATTCAAGCCTAAAATTGAAATACCTAGAAAGGTGACCTGAATCTTTGGGCCTCTAGAAAGATTTATTACCTCCTCAAGCACCATCAAACAATTCCATGCGTGCACCACAAATCTATAGCAAGTTTGATCAGGATCTACTTTTCCAAATCAGAATTAGCGCTAGTGCAAGCAAGATCAATGATATGGCCGTGAGACAGAGAAGGAACGAACAAACTCACCCTCTCGCGACCTCCCTGGTAGATGCGCCGCCGCCGCGCACGAAAGAGGGAGAAAAACGACTGGTGAAGAGGGAGCGGGGCGACCTTCGAAGGTCGGAGGGAGAGGGCGGCCGGATTAGGGCGGCGGAGGCCGGAAGGAGAGGGCGGCCAGAGGAGAGGGCGGGCGAGTGGCGCTTGGGTGGGCGGCCCTAAGGGGAACAGAGAGGAGTCGTGCGAGAGGGGGGAGCGATCTGGTGCAGGCAGGTGAGATTTTTTTAGGGGAGCGATCTGGTGCGGGCAGGTGAGATTTTTCTAGTTCTCTTTTAGTGTGCCCAGGATAACTAACCCAATTAGAACCTCTCCACCGGGCTAGTTTTTTTGTTGGGTTAGAGCAAACTAGCTCAAACTAACCCCTCTTGTTTCGATAATTTGAGGCTATTTCAACGCAAACTAGCTCTAACTCAGGGATCCAAACAAAGAGGAGTGTTACTGTACATGCTACAGTGTGGACCATAGCACATTGTTTTTTATGGCCATATCACCACATTATTGTTTTCTACTGCTGGTTCACTAGGCTACCATGGTTCGCACGGCTGGTTCACTGGGATGCCATGGTTCGCACTCCTCCGACCTGAGTAGTACTAGTATAGTACTACTAGTATATACCGCATTATTCTTTGCTCCTTCTTATTACTCCGAGTCCGACATGTGGGAGAGCCAGCATCCGGGTCGACGTGTCATGCACCAGATTAGACTAGCCACAGTGGGAGTAACTTCAGTAGTAACATCGAGTCAAACTCAACAAATTTGCTTATGTGGCAATGAGTTAATGAGGAGAGATGTAGTACTAGTAACTTAGCTAGTTACTGTAACATCACATGTTCCAATGCAATATGAGTCTATAACCTAATAAATGAAGTTTTGCATGTTACCACACTTATGTTACTATCCACTATTGAGGTAGTAACATAGTCTAGGAATATGTGTATGTTACTACTGCATGTTACTCTTCATTGTGGCTAGTCTTAGAGCGCGGAACGGAAGGGGGGCATCACCCCGGTCGGAGCGCCAGTAATTCATGACTATAGTGAGTGGTCATATCACAAGTCTTTCCAGCAGTAACACGCCGTCAAATCGCACAACCCCACTCGCTCACCCTCCTCGCCTCTCTGTCAAACCGCCTACCCGAAAACTGCCGCGCGTACTGCCCGGGAAAATCCCCGCCCTCAAATTTTAACTACGCGAAAATAGTTCGAGCTTGTTCGTTCTATATAAATACAGTACTTACTGTATGTTTATTCACCCGTGGGGTTGTTCAATGAATGGAGGGGTGGGGACCACAAGTGAACAATACTACCTCTGTCCGGGTTTATTGGTCCCCATTGTATTTCGTGCCAAATTTTGACCATAGATTAAACTAAGAAAAATGTTCATGCATGTCACCAAACATTATATTTTTCAAAACTATGTTCAAATATGAATCCAATGAGATAATTTTTCTTGACATGTATTAACATTTTGTTAGTTAAATCTTTAGTCAAAATTTGGCACAAACTATAAAAGGGACCTATAAACCATGACAGAGGTAGTACTGTAGTAGTAAGTAG
Organism: Triticum aestivum; assembly: GCF_018294505.1. Taxonomy (NCBI): domain Eukaryota; kingdom Viridiplantae; phylum Streptophyta; class Magnoliopsida; order Poales; family Poaceae; genus Triticum; species Triticum aestivum. The sequence goes on along the minus strand of NC_057813.1, from coordinate 419,416,048 downwards.
GAGCCGTAGAGTAGTCACCTTTAATGCCACGTACACAAACTGAAAGGCTTGTTGTGGAGAGAAAAAAGATAATCACTCCACTATATATGGACGTAGGGGCCTGAGCGCTTGCTTTGCTAGGGTTGCTCTCTTCATTCTCTCATCCTCTCCAGATATAAACAAGACAGCGGTATTGACATTTTCTCTCTGCTCACCACTGGTCACAGATCCGGCCGGATCCCATCGGCCGGTGTGTGTAGAGGACTAAAAGGTGCATCATTCACGCGGTCAACGCCGCTGAGAGAGGAAACCCACAGCTGCCGGAGGGGCCCGATCCTCTGCCCGTGTCATTCTCTCCGACACAGCGCCGGCTCGGGAGGTCCTCCGACCCTTCTTCCTCCTTGTCGTATTGTCCGCAGATCCGACCTGGCGCCGGCGACATCCCGGCGACCCTCAGGTATAAGTTCTTCGAAAGCAGCCTTGCTCTACTGCCCTAGCTCCCCACGTGTCTGCATGTGCATCTTTTTCTACTCCCATCAGCTCTTCCAAAGCCACCTAAATTTTTAGTATTATTAGAGGTAAAGCTACTTCATGCATTCGAATCTAGGGCTTTGTTCAAACAACGAAGAAAGGGGGGAAAGTTGTAGCATGAATCTAGGACTCGATTCAAAGAGGAAATAATATGGTGAAAGTAGTAGAGACCGGATACCCAACCGGTCTCTTGGTTGAAAAGGGAACTAATGGGAAAACAAGTACAAACTGGATAAGGAACAGATCTATTATTGGTTGAAAAAATGATTGAAAGTGGCGGCTGGTGGACAACCCAACAGAGTATGTCCGGGATTAGATTTGCTGCCATCACATAGTAAAAGGTCTTCAGTATTAGATTTGCTGCCCTCACATAGTAAAAGGTCTTAGGATTAGATTTGCTGCCCTCACATAGTAAAAGGTCTCAGGATTAGATTTGCTGCCCTCACATAGTAAAAGGTCTCAGGATTAGATTTGCTGCCCTCACATAGTAAAAGGCCTCCAGGATTAGATTTGCTGCCCTCACATAGTAAAAGGTCTCCAGGATTAGGTTTGCTACCCTCACATAGCGTGAACAAGCTCGGCATCACCACTTTATGCCTCCTTGTAGGTACATTGTGCTGATGCGTCCATTGTCGCATGTCCTTATACCAACCTTTTGCTGTTTTTTTTGCGGGTAAACCAAACTTTTGCTGTAAGGGCGCATGTAAAATGAAGCGATCACACTGTTACCTTAGGGACATATCTAACTAGTGTTATTGTTAATCTAAGGCCTCCAGTGATAAGATGCAATTAAACTATGTTACAAATGGCACTCCTGCTGTTTTCCCCAGTATGATAAGTAAGTTGCTCCTTTACGCTGCTGAGTGTCCTGGTGTCCCCACGGTCCCATGCCCTTAAACCAACTCTTTAGCTGCTGTTGATTTACTGTGTCTGGTAAACAAGCAATGCCACCATTAAAGTAATCCCATATCTGAGGAATCTCATTGTTGATCGTAATGCTTCTGGTAACATGAAGCATTGCTGACGTTTTAAAATTTCTACTGTCCTTGCGTGATTTCCATGAACATAATTAAGATGCTTCTTTTCATTTTGTATATGTTTCGTATATTCTTATTGACTAGAAACTGTTTACTTTCTATCATTTTGTGCAGATAGGGATATCCATTTCACCTTGTTGCTATTGTGACCTTTTGGTGAACTGCACAAAACACTTTTTTTGGAATGAGTGTCTTGTGCAGTTCAACTAAAATGTCACGTGGGCAACATCTCTTAATTTTGGTGGAACTGCACAAAATGGTTAAACTAAAGTGAAAGCATGCTCTCCTGTCTCCTTGTTTGTGCTATGCAAACATGATGTGCAAACAGGAATACTCTACTATAGATGTTGTGACGGTCAAGAGCAACATCTCTCAATTTTGGTGGAACTGCACAAAATGGTTCAACTAAAGCGAAATCATGCTCTCCTGTCTCCTTGTTTGTGCTATGCAAACATGCTGTGCAAACAGGAATACTCTACTACAGATGTTGTGACGGTCAAGAGCATTGGCCAAGTTCTTCGATTGTACGACATGGCTAGCCAAGATGGATTTAATCCCGATATTCACTTTATCAAAAGGCTCTAATGGGTTGGTTCTGAATCTTGCAAGATGGGAATCAGTGAGATGTGTAGGCATCTTTGTCGTACTTATTATTTGAATCTTATTTGTTGGTTCTGAATCTTGCAAGATGGGAATCAATGAGACGTGTAGGCATCTTTGTTGTACTTATTATTTGGATCTTATTTGCTGGTTCTGAATCTTGCAAGCTGGGAATCAATGAGATGTGTAGGAATCTTTGTTGTACTTATTATTTGGACCTTATTTGTTGGTTCTGAATCTTGCAAGCTGGGAAACACGACATGATGATGCAGAGGACAGCAACCATAACAAACAATTCAAACTTGGTAGTATTATCTTTGTGAAAGAGCGACAAATGTGCTGCTCGTGTGCGTCCTGAGAATAATAATTCTAATTGTTGTGCATGTTGATCCCGTGGCACTGATAGAACGAGCCAATGCATTGCTTGTTTTAAGTATAAATTTCTACTAAAGCTAATTAAATTTAAGTAAAGTGACCACTAACACCTGTTATTACAGTACCAATACAGACCCGCTCGTGAACCGATGTGTGGCCAGAGTAGGTTTATTAATGGAGGCGTTTGAATGCGCCGAGGGTGCATCTTCTGCCGGGCGTGCAGCGGACGAGGGAGGGGTAGTAACTGTTGTCGCATGTACACACTCAGCTTACTGTTGAATCCAGTTCCCAAAGAGCTGAAAAACGAACTGCTACCGCCGCCTACACACTCCTTCACTCGAAGAGACTCCAATGGCGATCCGAGGGGTGAGCCTGCTGGATATGGACTTCAGCAAGGAGTTAGTTCGCCATTCAGTCCTATGGCTGCACCAAGTTGAATGTGATGTACACCAACGATACGGACTCGGTGAAGCTCTGCATCGCCTCAGTCCTATGGCTGCACCAGGTTCTGGAGCATTCGCCTGTTTCTTCGGCAGCGTTGACTGCACCTTCGGTACGGTGGAGAGAAGGAAGAACGCGACGATTCGGCCATCTGGTGCAACAAGCTTGTCGACATCCAGAAGCAATACAAGATCATCAGCAATGGGCAGGAGAAGGACTCCGTGCTTGACCTCGCTGAGACCATCATCGACCCCTGATACGCCAACATGAAAGAAGACGACCTGAACACGTGGGAGGTACCTCTGAATCTAGCCTACATAACCTACGCGGCCAAGGACGCATACGCATGCTACGACATGTACAGGCAGATCTTGGACATGAGGGCGTGTCTGCTTCCCGCAACCGACGAGTACACGGACAGCCGCAGCGTCATGATCAAGTGTGCCAGGAAGGTCTAGATGTTGTACTTTATTTGTTTATAAACACCTTTATCATCTGAGTGTTTCATGCATTAGCCTATGTGTCGTAATTATCTATTTTGTCCGAAATATTTCTTTTAAGAACCCATTAACCTGATTACTTTTTTAGTGGCTATTTGCTAATGTATGTAAACTAGTTCACTTGTCCGTAAAAAAACCTAGTTCACTCGGCTGTCGTGCTTTGAATCTCCTTCCTCCCAACATATTCCTCTCCTCAGGTGGACCCATCAGGTCTCTGAATTTTCTCCCACTTTCTTTTTCGATGTAAACTGAGTTTTCTACCAGTACTTTCCCCTAGAACCAACTCAATTGTCCCACGTCGAGCCTAAAAAATAATAATACCCCACGTACTATTAACTCATCAAATTAAAATGATATTTCATTTCGTAAGTTGAAAGTTCTTACAAAATAATAATAATAATTGTTTATATATAACTTGCCAAGTTAACTCCTAGTGATTGCGTACATAAGGTTGCAAAGATTTTACTGACGTGCAATCATGTGTCTATGTTTTTATAACATTTCTCCGTCTAGCCCAACATGATATTTTCACCCAGCCCAGCAAGTCCGCGGATTTTGAGAAAAATGCAAATGGGATTTAAACGAGCTGCATAGATGCTACATCATTGTTTCACCCAGCCACCAAATGGACTAAAAACAAATGGACTGGCTGACATGTGGGCCAGTAGGTCGAAGCCTAAGAAGGCGTTGGATATACATCCAACGGTCGGCATTCTTCTTCAATCTCTCGTCTTCTTCCCCCAGCGCTGCCGGAATCGCCTGCTCCAGCCTTCGGCGTTCAGCGGCGTTGTTTTGCACTCCTCAGCGAAACGCTACCCCGCCGACGGCCAGGCCTACCCTGCACTCCGCACCTCCTGTTATTCTCTGCCGAGTGTAGGCCCACCCCGCACCTGAACCAGTCGAGTTTCCCACTCCTCTCCGTCTGCAACTCCACTGTCGCGTCTTCCCCATCTCCGAGTCGTTCCAATCTGGGGCCTTGCCGTCGTCCACCGCCTCGGTGCGCTCGGCGCGGCGTGGTCAACATACGAGAGTCATCGGAAGAGGACTGTACGTGGAGAGCCTGACGGCTGGGACTCACGAGGTCCATGGTCGCACGCAAGGAAAGTTCCTCCTTATTACGCACTGTACGTGGGAAGGGCTTCTGTATTTCGCGAAAAAACGT
>NC_057813.1:419387214-419411174 GCF_018294505.1 Triticum aestivum | reverse complement strand
ACCAGCTATATCTTTGCACGCAAGGAAGTGCCTCCTTATTACACACCAAAAAATGAATACCCCCTGCTAGCTGGGACCCACCATAGTGGGTGGCTGACTTGTGGGCCTACTAAGTTGACGAGGACGGAGGGCTTTGTCAACTTAGCCAATATGAATGACTCTAGCTCCAGTGACCGTACGATGTCCATCCAACAGCCATAGTGCTTCTTCAACCTCTGGTCTTCTTGCTCCAGCCGCCCAAAGCAGCGCCGGTCGTGCCACGTGCTCCTGCCTCTCGTGTCCGGCTGTGATGCCGCGGAGGCCTCACCGCGCCCTACTACTCCCACCGCTGGCCCAGGGTATCCCTCTACTCACCCACACCCCCTGTTATTCTGCGGCGACAGCAGCCTCACGCCGCAACCGAACCAGTTAACCCTCGTACTCCTCTCTGCTTGGGTATCCACTGCCGCGTCTTCCCCGTCTCCTCGTCGTCCCCTTCCTAGGCCTTGCCATCGTCCACCGCCTTGGTGCTCTCGGCGCAGCGTGGTCAATGTGGTCAAAGACCGACTTCCATTGGAAGAGTACTGTACGTGGAGAGGCTGACAGCTGGGTCCAAGGCCAGAGCCCAGTTTTTTTGTGATTTACCAAGTAAGTCGCTTTGTCAGGCCTGTTGGGCTGTAAATCTTTCAAGACGAGGAGAGCTTCATTCGGCTGGCCGAGAAAATGGCCTATCAGTAATGAGAAATGGGTTGTACATTTTTAAAACACATCAAACCGGCAATTAATTTCAAATATCTTATTTTCATTTCAAGATTTTAACTTACATTAATTTTTATGCGTGGAGAATTTGTTGGATTTTATATTGATATAAATTTATTTTTAAAATCAGTTTGAATGTGAGTCAAAATTTCGGGATTAAAAACAGTTCGGACCGCACCGAAATATGCAAAATTTCATATACTTTTTTAACCGTGGCCACAATATGGGTTGTAATGCTAACAAAAAGAATATGGGCTCCAAACAAAACCTTAAGAATGAGCAAATGGGCTATAAATTCTTAGAAATAATGGCAGATGGGTTGTATGCTGTTTTCCATAGATTTGAGGCTTTCCTAAAAAAAGGTCGACGCACAAGTAGTGAGTGTTGGATGGCCATCCAACGGCCGTCATGCTTCTTCAATCTCTGCTCTTCCTGCTCCAGCCGCTCAAACAAGCGCCGGCGGGACTGCCTGCTCCCTCCTCCCCGCGACCGGCTGTGCTGCCGCGCAGGCCTCACCGCCCCATCATGCTCCAATCGCTGGCCTAGCCATCCCTCTACTCACCCACACCTGCTGTTATTCTTCGGTGACGGCAGACGAACCAGTAAGCCCTCATTCAGTCGTACTCCCCTCCGCGTGGGAAACAACTGCGGAGTCTTCCCTGCCTCCGTGTCGTTCCCTTCCTAGGCCTCGCCGTCATCCACCGCCTTGGTGCTCTCGGCGCGGCCTGGTCAACGTGGTTATCGACCGACATGCATCTGAAGTGGACTGTACGTGGAGAGGCCGACAGCTGGGTCCATGGCCGCACGCAAGGAAATGCCTCCTTATTACGCGCAAAATAATGATTCCTCCACCTGACATCGGGGACCCACCGAAAGGGTCTCAGTATTTCATGAAAAAAATGGCGCCGCCACCGACAGCTCGGACCCACCAGCTTGTAACACCCTCGATGCGGCTATATCTCCCACGTGTCGAAGCACGACTTAGAGGCATAACCGCATTGAAAGCAATGTCGCAAGTGAGGTAATCATCACACAACCCAAGTAATACTTAAGGGAAAGAGATACATAGTTGGCTTACAATCGCCACTTCACACAATTACATGAATAAAGCATTACATCATCCAAATACAATCAAGGTCCGACTACGGAACCAAAATAAAAGAAGAACCCCAAAAGCGACAAAGGTCCCCGATCGACCCCAACTGGGCTCCTCTACTGAACAACTAGAACGATACAACACAAAGGGCAAGATCTTCATCGAGCTCCTCCTTGAGCTTGGTTGCGTCACCTGCCCGGTAACATAGGCACCTGCAAACTGGTTTTGGAAGTATCTGGTGAGCCACGAGGACTCAGCAATCCCATTACCATGGGTATCAAGACTAGCAAAGCTTAATGGGAAAGGAAGGGGTAAGGTGGTGAGGTTGCATCAGCGACTAAGCAATGTATGGTGGCTAACCAACGCAAATAAGAGCGAGAAGAGAAACAAGCGGAACGGTCGTGAAGCTAGCAATGATCAAGAGGTGATCCTGAACACCTACTTACGTCAGACATAACACAGAAACCGTGTTCACTTCCCGGACTCCGCCGAGAAGAGACCATCACGGCTACACACACGGTTGATGCGTTTTAGTTTTGGATCAAGTGTCAAGTTATCTACAACCGGACATTAACAAATTCCCATCTGCCACATAACCGCGGGCACGGCTCTCGAAAGTTTAAACCCTGCAGGGGTGTCCCAACTTAGCCCATGACAAGCTCTCGCGATCATCGAAGGAATAGACCTTCACCCGAGCCACTCCGATCAGACTCGGTATCCCGGTACATCAAGACATTTCGACAATGGTAAAACAAGACCAGCAAAGCCGCCCGATGCGCCGACAATCCCGATAGGAGCTGCACATATCTCGTTCTCAGGGCAACACCGGATAGGTCAGCCTACGAGTAAAACCAGCCCTTGAGTTGCCCCGAGGTGGCCCCGCAGTCTGCCCGGTTCGGACCAACACTTAGACAAGCACTGGCCCGGGGGGGCTAAAATAAAGATGACCCTCGAGAGAGCGACTCCCAAGGGAAAAGGTAGGTGGTGGTGAGGCAAATGGTAAAAGTCAATGTTGGGCCTTGCTGGACAAGTTTTATTCAAAGCGAACTGTCAAGGGGGTCCCATAAATCACCCGACCGCGTAAGGGACGCAAAATCCGGGAACATAACACCGGTATGACGGAAACTAGGGCGGCAAGAGTGGAACAAAACACCAGGCATAAGGCCGAGCCTTCCACCCTTTACCAAGTATATAGATGCATTAATAATATAAGAGATATTGTGATATCCCAACCAAAATCCTGTCCACCATGGAGAAAATCTTCAACTTCACCTGCAGCTAGCAACGCTATAAGAGGGGCTGAGCAAAAGCGGTAACATAGCCAAACAACTGTTTGCATAGGAAAGGTGTCAAAGGTTAGGGGTTCATGGCAATATGGGATGGCTGGACAAACAGGTAATAGGTAGCGCAGCATAGCGATAGAACGAAGCAACTAGCATAGCAATGATAGTAGTGAGATACAGGGTAGTGGTCATCTTGCCTGAAATCCCGCAAGGAAGAAGAACGAGTCCATGAAGAAGATGAACGGATGGAGCCGAACCAACCGTAGACGAACTAATCCTCACGATCGCAACGAAACAGGAACTAACAAGAAGAAGCACACAACGTAGGTAAACACACCACACATGAACAAGGCATGATGCACAACAAGCATGATGCATAACAAAGCTACATGAAGCTACTCATGGTAAGAGATGATGCATACAAGAACACATCAAGGCAAGTTTAAATGAGGCCGGGAACAACATATGACAATTCCGGTAAGTCCTCATATGCATATTTCGAAATTGGTCCAGAACTGAATAAACCTTATGTTCAAGTTGTTAAACAGTAAGTTAAAGAGCACCAAGAGAATCTACACGAAATTCTAGTCAAGTTACATATAAAGTTTATTAGATTTGGAGCTACGGTCTAAAAGATATGAGCAAAACAAGTTAAGCATGGCATTGATGCAAAATGCACCCAAACATCAAGCAAACACACCAAAACAAGGATGCAACATGGTAATATGAAGCTACATGCAAAAACAAGCAAGTTTCATATAGAGCACACTCAAAACGGAGCAACGGTTCAACACATGCACACTATACAAGTCATAACAACAATCTGTCCAAAACAGCAACTAGGCATCTTACAAGCATCAAAACAACATGCTACAGCACCCCAACATAATAACAAAAGGCATGGGCATTAAGTACACGTAAAGCATAACAAAACATGAACACTAAGCTATCTCGAGAAACAACTAGAACATGCTCAAAAAGGACATGGAGATATTGCAAATAATAACAGTTTCAGACTTTGCAGAAATAACATCAGGTTGCAATGTTTAGAGCTATCAAACAACATGTTACAGGAACATATCATGGCAAACAAAGGCATGGCATGAATCTACTAATAGCATATATCAAAAGACCCTTACTGACCATGAGCCAAAAAGGCACGGAAAATATGATGGCACCCATGTAAACATGGCAAGTTATATTACAGATTTAAACATGGCAGAAACAATAATAAGTAGGCATGTTCGTGAGCTTGAACCACTCACCACAGAGAAATACATGGCATGGAAAGGCAACCAACAGTAAGAAGGCATGTTTGTGAAGCTAAGCATGGCAGGATCAAGTTCATAGGATACATGGATCACTAGGAAAACACATGGGAACAAGTGAACTTAATGTTAACAGGCTGACAAACAACATTTTCAAGCAACTTTGGAGCAAGAAATGAACATGTTCCAGCAGGCCATAATTTCAACCAAGGGCATGAATGGATATAGCAAGACATGTATATCAAAACATGTTTATAGAGCATCTCCATATTATGCATAGAATGATTAGTGGAAGCATGTTAACATAGCAACAAAATATAACAGAATCTGTCAGGAAAACAGCAACAACAACTACCCTACTTTACAAGCTCAATGCACTCAGCACACAAATCACAAAAATACAAGGTAAACACCTCTGGAAAGATGGAATGTCATAGTCCAACATTCATGTGGAGCTCATACTCATAGGATGCACACATAAATCATGGCAAAAATGATAAAACAGCAAGTTATAACAGTTTCAGCAGATTAACATCAACATGCACTTTTCCAACAGCATTTCGGGCATCAAGATGAGCTCAAATGAAAATGATGCAATGGAATGAAATGAAGTACTCGTCGAGGCGAACAATTTGACATATTACACGCGCAAAACGGAGCTACGGGTGCGAAGATGTGATGCGATGAACATGGGTCCAGAATGTAAAATTTCGGAGGGGGAGGCTAATATATAGGTAGAGGGAGCTAGGAGAGTCCAAATGAGGTGCGGTTTTCGGCCACGCGATCGTGATCGAACGACCGAGAGCATGGAGGAGAGTTTGGTGGGTTTTGGGCCACTTTGGAAGGGGTGTTGGGCTGCAAACAAAAGAGGCTTTGCGGTTACCCAGTTAACCGTTGGAGTACCAAACGACCTCCAAATGGCACGAAACTTGACAGGCGGTCTACCGGTGCTATACCAAGGCCGCTTGGCAAACCTCGGGCCATTATGAGAAAGTTTAATACCCGCTCACAACAGGAGAGAAGAAGGGGACGCCGGATGACATAGGAGCGCCGGATTGCAAAACGGACAACGGGGAAAATGCTCGGATGCATGAGACGAACATGTATGCAAAATGAAATGCACATGATGACATGATATGAAATGCAGATGATGACATGGCAAAATGCAACACGCAAGCAAATGACATGGCAACGACGGCGAATAACTGGCGGACACCTGGCGCATCAGGTCCGGGGCGTTACAACACTCCACCACTACGAGAGGATCTCGTCCCGAGATCTAGGATGGCACCGGAGGGAAAACGAAAGAGGAAGATAAGAGGTAAACTAAGTTGCTTCTTCGACAAAATAGTGAAACCAAAGAACCTTGAGAGGTTGAACACATTGAAAGAAACAAAATAACGGAGATGACAAAGATTGCAAACAATCCGTTAGAAAAGATGAACAAGGAGTATTACGAGAACTTGAAGGTTGCAAAGACATGAATCAATAGTTTAATGGACAAGATAGAATTCGAAACCACTCCGGTTAAAACAAGATGAGAGGGGAAGAATTCGGGCAGCACTCCGATTGTAAATGGAAGGAATTGAACATGAACTTGACAAGATGAGAAGATACTTGATGAAATCAACAATACACTGCCTCTGGAACTATTGAAAGAATGGCACAAGGGGTAAGAAAGATTTCAGACAGCACTCCGGTTGAGAAGGGGGCAAAACTTGATAAGATGAAAGAACTTGAAAAGAGTACATGACACTCCGGTTAAATGGATAAGCAAGAAAAGATCATGATCCTCACAATTCGAGATGATGAGTGAAAAGAGCAACATCACATTGCCTTCGGAAGAAAGAATAGAAGATAGACCATTGGAATAAAAGAACGGAGAAGAAAATGCCAACTTCTGCCACAAATGGGCTCGGAAAGCACCCTTCCTAGAAGTTTAGAATGGAGTTGTTGGAAAACCAACAACGAAAAGAACAAGCTTGTAGTGGCTTATGGAAAACATCTCAAAACTATGAGGTGACAACCGGCCACTAACGGAAACCATTGATTTGATTTAGAGCACCAAAGATATGAAAAACTGCTTTCGCCGAGAGGATAGGAGAAAACTTGGATCATTGATAAACACCATAATAGCAACATTCCTTAGGGAAGGCTTTAGGTGAAATCTATACCAAGATAACTCCAAGGAAGAGATTGATGGATTTAATATACCTCATTCTTGACAACATATGAATCATGAAACATGAAGGAAATTGTCAAGAGTGACATAACACCACCTCAAAAGATAAGGTAGAAAGAATTGCACTTTGGAATGCAAGAAGAAGAATACTTGAACTCCTCAAAACAAAACATGAGCTGAGCACCATGTTTAATTTTGAGTATAGCTTGGCGGATCATAACTTCAAGAGAAATCTTGAAGAACAATTGAAGAATGAAAAGAATCCTTGACGAACCACCGGTAGGATTGGAACAACAAATGAATTGATATGATAACGAAGGAAGTGAAATCTTGAACGAACCACCGTAAGAATTGAAATTGAACGTAGCAAAGGCACAATTCACCAGGAAGAATTGGAAAACGAATGAAGATACTTGAGGGGATTTAGATACATGAGAATGAAGAGATCATGAACTGATTAGAGAATACTTGAATGATGCACCGGTATGATTTGGAGAATGAAAGCTCAAATCTGAGAATGAAGAATTATGGCATGATGGCCTTCGAGGAAAGAAATGGAAACAACTCATGAAATGCTCCGGATGGGTAAAAAGAATTCTCACAATCGAAAACAATTATGGGAGGATGGCATCAAGCTTAAACTACACCTCTTTGGAAGAACGGGTAAGGATTTAAGAGGAACTCTTCTTCGATCTTCAAATGATGACGAGAAACAACACCAAAATTACTTAGATACTCCGGCAGAATGAAAACCGAAAAGGTTGAGCCAACAATGAAAAGAATTTGAAAGATCTTGGAGAAAAGCATTTGACTGATGATAACTCATTCTTACGTCAAACTTGGAGAAGAATTTAGGATAGCTCTGGGAAAATAGAAGAGTCAGGTAAGATCCTGGGAAAAGACATGTGGGTTAGGGCCCACTCAAAAGAACACCGTTGAACAATTGATTGAAAGAGGGGATTGCACCGGTTGAATTAAATGACTTGAATGGGATAATAATCTCCAAATAGCTTGAACGGATTAAGAATGGAAAACACGAATCTTGTGAGATATCTTGAGCACTCCAGAACAAATGAATAGGAAGAAGTGAATGATTAAGAGTTGCATCGGTATTAAAAAGCATTTGAAACAAGGAAAGGGATATGATGAATATCAAAAGCTTGATATGGATCCACCGGAAAAGAAACAACAATGAAGGATGATGAACTAGAAGCTCGTGAGCGTCTTCATGGGAAATCATCGGATAAGAACATTGATTGAAAAGAATGAAGAGACTTCACATGAATAAATGGATACTTGATTAAGAAATCTGTGTCCTTGAAGAAAGAGGGTGGGAGGGCGGGAAAAACAAAGGCAACTTGGGACGGATGAAACAAACACCGTTGAGAAAACTTAGAATTGATCTTGCGGATGGGGAGAATGATCGGATCCACTTGAAGAGAAGCACACCGGTTGGAAAAGAATTAACATGACAATCTCGATGATCAAAAGGATTAGTACTCCCATAGAAATATGAGAACACCGCTAGGAAAGGTATGGATTCAACATTTGACTTCGAAGCAACTCGAATACCACAACTCAAAACAAAAACAAAGGACTGGCTTGCAGAATAAGCCGGAACAAACATATGATAGAGATTTACCCAATCCCATATCATGCATCTGTCGAAAAGATATTCTAGGAGCTACTTGAATTCCCACCTATAAAACTCCCGAAACTTTCTGGTTATGCAATCTGGTGTTGGGGATACAGGGGAAGCAATATATCTCACCCAAACTAACAATACCTACATCCAGCTGTATCCATCCGTCAACACATAACCAAGAAACCTTCGGAAATCGTGTACCTCAACCTTCGAAAAGAATCCGTTATACGAGTCATGGCAATACTCCCGTACTCACCTCAGTACTGGGTTATCGGGGTTATCTCACCAACAACTGCATAAAAGAGATTTTCGATGTCGGCGTACTAAACTCAGGTATTCCAGAACTGCAACGATAAAATTATGACGACAACACCTCAGAGCTCAACTCCCCGGGACACCTCCACTAAAAAAAACCCCTGCTGACGGGAGGCACCAAGACAATGTTGTCATCATAAAACCATCGGAACGATTCTAAGATACCCGCGTGATCCTAAAAAAAATTAGTGAAATTTGAGAAGAGAAGAGTCAAAACTCTACGTCAGGAGACCTCACCAGAGCGATGAAGGGACTGAGGAGTAAAAAGAATTCCTAACTCTCCGATATATAAAATCCTAAATGACTCAAAACATTTTTCTAGACACAACTCGGCCGCTAAAAACGATCAAGCAGTGGGGCTCCTAAGGTCGGGGAAGGCTCTAATTACCAACTTGTAACGCCCTCGATGCGGCTATATCTCCCACGTGTCGAAGCACGACTTAGAGGCATAACCGCATTGAAAGCAAAGTCGCAAGTGAGGTAATCATCACACAACCCAAGTAATACTTAAGGGAAAGAGATACATAGTTGGCTTACAATCGCCACTTCACACAATTACATGAATAAAGCATTACATCATCCAGATACGATCAAGGTCCGACTACGGAACCAAAATAAAAGAAGAACCCCAAAAGCGACAAAGGTCCCCGATCGACCCCAACTGGGCTCCACTACTGAACAACTAGAACGATACAACACAAAGGGCAAGATCTTCATCGAGCTCCTCCTTGAGCTTGGTTGCGTCACCTGCCCGGTAACATAGGCACCTGCAAACTGGTTTTGGAAGTATCTGGTGAGCCACGAGGACTCAGCAATCCCATTACCATGGGTATCAAGACTAGCAAAGCTTAATGGGAAAGGAAGGGGTAAGGTGGTGAGGTTGCAGCAGCGACTAAGCAATGTATGGTGGCTAACCAACGCAAATAAGAGCGAGAAGAGAAACAAGCGGAATGGTCGTGAAGCTAGCAATGATCAAGAGGTGATCCTGAACACCTACTTACGTCAGACATAACACAGAAACCGTGTTCACTTCCCGGACTCCGCCGAGAAGAGACCATCACGGCTACACATGCGGTTGATGCGTTTTAGTTTCGGATCAAGTGTCAAGTTATCTACAACCGGACATTAACAAATTCCCATCTGCCACATAACCGCGGGCACGGCTCTCGAAAGTTTAAACCCTGCAGGGGTGTCCCAACTTAGCCCATGACAAGCTCTCGCGATCATCGAAGGAATAGACCTTCACCCGAGCCACTCCGATCAGACTCGGTATCCCGGTACATCAAGACATTTCGACAATGTTAAAACAAGACCAGCAAAGCCGCCCGATGCGCCGACAATCCCGATAGGAGCTGCACATATCTCGTTCTCAGGGCAACACCGGATAGGTCAGCCTACGAGTAAAACCAGCCCTCGAGTTGCCCCCTGCCCGGTTCGGACCAACACTTAGACAAGCACTGGCCCGGGGGGGCTAAAATAAAGATGACCCTCGAGAGAGCGACTCCCAAGGGAAAAGGTAGGTGGTGGTGAGGCAAATGGTAAAAGTCAATGTTGGGCCTTGCTGGACAAGTTTTATTCAAAGCGAACTGTCAAGGGGGTCCCATAAATCACCCGACCGCGTAAGGGACGCAAAATCCGGGAACATAACACCGGTATGACGGAAACTAGGGCGGCAAGAGTGGAACAAAACACCAGGCATAAGGCCGAGCCTTCCACCCTTTATCAAGTATATAGATGCATTAATAATATAAGAGATATTGTGATATCCCAACCAAAATCCTGTCCACCATGGAGAAAATCTTCAACTTCACCTGCAGCTAGCAACGCTATAAGAGGGGCTGAGCAAAAGCGGTAACATAGCCAAACAACGGTTTGCATAGGAAAGGTGTCAAAGGTTAGGGGTTCATGGCAATATGGGATGGCTGGACAAACAGGTAATAGGTAGCGCAGCATAGCGATAGAACGAAGCAACTAGCATAGCAATGATAGTAGTGAGATCCAGGGTAGCGGTCATCTTGCCTGAAATCCCGCAAGGAAGAAGAACGAGTCCATGAAGAAGATGAATGGATGGAGCCGAACCAACCGTAGACGAACTAATCCTCACGATCGCAACGAAACAGGAACTAACAAGAAGAAGCACACAACGTAGGTAAACACACCACGCATGAACAAGGCATGATGCACAACAAGCATTATGCATGACAAAGCTACATGAAGCTACTCATGGCAAGAGATGATGCATACAAGAACACATCAAGGCAAGTTTAAATGAGGCCGGGAACAACATATGACAATTCCGGTAAGTCCTCATATGCATATTTCGAAATTGGTCCAGAACTGAATAAACCTTATGTTCAAGTTGTTAAACAGCAAGTTAAAGAGCACCAAGAGAATCTACACGAAATTCTAGTCAAGTTACATATAAAGTTCATTAGATTTGGAGCTACGGTCTAAAAGATATGAGCAAAACAAGTTAAGCATGGCATTGATGCAAAAAGCACCCAAACATCAAGCAAACACACCAAAACAAGGATGCAACATGGTAATATGAAGCTACATGCAAAAACAAGCAAGTTTCATATAGAGCACACTCAAAACGGAGCAACGGTTCAACACGTGCACACTATACAAGTCATAACAACAATCTGTCCAAAACAGCAACTAGGCATCTTACAAGCATCAAAACAACATGCTACAGCACCCCAACATAATAACAAAAGGCAAGGGCATGAAGTACACGTAAAGCATAACAAAACATGAACACTGAGCTATCTCCAGAAACAACTAGAACATGCTCAAAAAGGACATGGAGATATTGCAAATAATAACAGTTTCAGACTTTGCAGAAATAACATCAGGTTGCAATGTTTAGAGCTATCAAACAACATGTTACAGGAACATATCATGGCAAACAAAGGCATGGCATGAATCTACTAATAGCATATATCAAAAGACCCTTACTGACCATGAGCCAAAAAGGCACGGAAAATATGATGGCACCCATGTAAACATGGCAAGTTATATTACATATTTAAACATGGCAGAAACAACAATAAGTAGGCATGTTCGTGAGCTTTAACCACTCACCACAGAGCAATACATGGCATGGCAAGGCAACCAACAGTAATAAGGCATTTTTGTGAAGCTAAGCATGGCAAGAGCAAGTTCATAGGATACATGGATCACTAGGAAAACACATGGGAACAAGTGAACTTAATGTTAACAGGCTGACAAACAACATTTTCAAGCAACTTTGGAGCAAGAAATGTACATGTTCCAGCAGGCCATAATTGCAACCAAGGGCATGAATGGATAGAGCAAGACATGTATATCAAAACATGTTTATAGAGCATCTCCATATTATGCATATAATGATTAGTGGAAGCATGTTAACATAGCAACAAAATATAACAGAATCTGTCAGGAAAACAGCAACAGCAACTACCCTACTTTACAAGCTCAATGCACTCAGCACACAAATCACAAAAATACAAGGTCAACACCTCTGGAAAGATGGCATGGCATAGTCCAACATTCATGTAGAGCTCATACTCATAGGATGCATACATAAATCATGGCAAAAATGATAAAACAGCAAGTTATAATAGTTTCAGCAGATTAACATCAACATGCACTTTTCCAACAGCATTTCGGGCATAGAGATGAGCTCAAATGAAAATGATGAAATGTAACTAAATGAAATACTCGTCGAGACGAACAATTTGGCATATTACACGCGCAAAACGGAGCTACGGGTGCAAAGATGTGATGCGATGAACATGGGTCCAGAATGTAAAATTTTAGGGACTTAGTCAATTTCAGGGACAACCTGCACGGAAAACGAGGATGGTCGGGATCTCGCCGGAATTCGGCCGGAGTTGACGGAGATGGCCGGAGAGGACGCGGGGAGGCCGGGAGGAGGCGGATCCGGGGCCTCCTTCCCCGGATCTGGCCGGAGGCGGGGGAGAGGAGGCGCGGGGCTAGGGTTTGGAGGGTTTGGACCCGAAATTTCGGAGGGGGAGGCTAATATATAGGTAGAGGGAGCTAGGAGAGTCCAAATGAGGTGCGGTTTTCGGCCACGCGATCATGATCGAACGACCGAGAGCATGGAGGAGAGTTTGGTGGGTTTTGGGCCACTTTGGAAGGGGTGTTGGTCTGCAAACAAAAGAGGCTTTGCGGTTACCCGGCTAACCATTGGAGTACCAAACGACCTCCAAATGGCACGAAACTTGATAGGCAGTCTACCGGTGCTATACCAAGGCCGCTTGGCAAACCTCGGGCCATTCTGAGAAAGTTTAATACCCGCTCACAACAGGAGAGAAGAAGGGGATGCCGGATGACATAGGAGCGCCGGATTGCAAAACGGACAACGGGGAAAATGCTCGGATGCATGAGACGAACATGTATGCAAAATGAAATGCACATGATGACATGATATGAAATGCAGATGATGACATGGCAAAATGCAACACGCAAGCAAATGACATGGCAACGACGGCGAATAACTGGCGGACACCTGGCGCATCAGGTCCGGGGCGTTACACAGCTATATCTTCGCACGCAAGGAAGTGCCTCCTTATTACGCACAAAAAATGAATACTCCTCATGTTAGCTGGGACCCAGTATAGTGGCAGGCTGACTTGTGGGCCTACTAAGTTGAGGGGGACGGAGGGCTTTGTCAACTTAGTCAATATGCACGATTCTAGCTCCAGTGATCGTACGATATCCATCCAACGGCCGTAGTGCTTCTTCAGCCTTTGGTCTTCTTGCTCCAGCCGCCCAAACCAGCACCGGTCGTGCCTCGTGCTCCTGCCTCCCATGGCCGGCTACGATGCGGCGGAGGCCTCACTGCCCCCTACTACTCCCACCGCTGACCAGGCCATCCCTCTACTCACCCACACCCCCTGTCGGTGTCAAAACCGGCGGATCTCGGGTAGGGGGTCCCGAACTGTGCGTCTAGGCGGATGGTAACAGGAGACGAGGGACACGATGTTTTTACCCAGGTTCGGGCCCCCTCGATGGAGGTAAAACCCTACGTCCTGCTTGATTAATATTGATGATATGGGTAGTACAAGAGTGGATCTACCACGAGATCAAGGAGGCTAAACCCTAGAAGCTAGCCTATGGTATGATTGTTGTAATGTATGTTGTCCTATGAACTAAAGCCCTCCGGTTTATATAGACACCGGAGAGGGCTAGGGTTACACAGAGTCGGTTACAATGGTAGGAGATCTACATATCCGTATCGCCAAGCTTGCCTTCCACGCCAAGGAAAGTCCCATCCGGACACGGGAAGAGTCTTGAATTTTGTATCTTCGTAGTCTTGGAGTCCGGCGGATAATGATAGTCCGGCTGTCCGGACACCCCCTAGTCCAGGACTCCCTCAGTAGCCCCTGAACCAGGCTTCAATGACGATAAGTCCGACGCGCATAATGTTCGCCATTGCAAGGCGGGTTCCTCCCTTGAATAATCCAGAGAAGATCATGAACACCAGGATAGTGTCCGGCTCTGCAAAATAAATTCCACATTCCACCGTAGAGAGAATAAAATGTACACTTAGTTCAATCTGCTGACATATTATGCGGCGTGACCTCACACCGCTACCAAGCCACTGTTTGAATCATTTTTTATAATACCACCTCAGCACGTTTAGCGAAGCGGTTTCCTTGGCACGTCTTGTCGAAGTAGAGATCGTGTTCCCCTTATTCCGGGATTCTCATCAATACGGACGTGGGTAACCCAACGGCGCCATTGATGGTGGCGCTTGGGAGATAAGCGAGTTTTACCAGGCCGGTGGGGGACGCACAGTTTCGTCCGCCTATATATAAGGGATAAGGATTTAACTTCTCACCTACGCCTTCTTCCTCCTTTGCTTATACATCTCCGCGCACTCAAGCTCCAACGCCCAAGCTCGCGCATCTCGCCTCGACCTTCTCCGAATATGTCCGGAGGGGGAGGCAAGTGGTTGGCCTCCACCGTTAAGGAGGAGTACATCACCAAGCTGCGCAGCGCCGGATACCTCTCCGGCGATATCGCGCATCGGCTGCCCGACGAGGGGCAGCTCATCCCTACCCGTGGGCCTCATGAGAGGGTCGTCTTCCTTCCCCACTTCCTCCGCGGACTGGGCTTTCCGCTCCATCCATTCGTCCGGGGGCTCATGTTTTATTACGGCCTGGATTTCCATGATCTGGCGCCGAACTTCATCCTGAACATCTCGGCGTTCATCGTCGTGTGCGAGGCCTTCCTCTGCATCCGGCCCCACTTCGGCCTGTGGCTCAAGACCTTCAACGTCAAGCCGAAGGTTGTGAAGGGAACGCAAGCGGAATGCGGAGGCGCCATGTTGGGTAAACTACCCAACGTCCTTTGGCTCGAAGGGGCCTTCGTGGACTCTGTCAAGGGGTGGCAATCGGGGTGGTTCTACATCACCGTGTCGCACAAGCCCACATGGGTGGCGGCCCCCGAGTTTAGATCTGGCATCCCCACGCAGCTCACCTCCTGTAAAGAGAAGGGCTTGCTGTGGGGCAATCCGAAGGAGGTGACGGGACTCCGAGCTTGCATCCAGAAGCTGGTGAGCAATAAGCTCAGGCTCGTCGACGTGGTCCAAGTCATGCTCATCCGCCGGATTCTCCCATGCCAAGAACGGGCATTCAATCTGTGGGAGTTCAATCCGGAACAGCACCAGGCGCTGAGCGGGCTCTTTGATACGACATACGAAGGCGCCTGGAGGGTGCTGTTTAAGGGTGCCGAAGCCCCCGCATCCGCGACGGAAGATCGCGGATTCAGCTCGCAGCATCCAACTGACGAGGTAAGTGATTCAACCCCATTACGGGACACTTTTTAGTAATCGAATTGATTATAAGAGGGTTTCATCCCTTCCTTTCCTTTGACAGGAATGGATGGAGAAGGCCAGGAAGCTTATCAGCCCGGCTCCCATGCCAGAAGACCCAGTGGATGCCCGTTTAGCAGGGCTGCTGGTTCCGGCACCGCACGTGGTGCCGGAGAAGAAGGCCAAGAAGGTGGCCGCGGGGACTCGAAAGAGTTCCCGCAATCAGGTGTCCGACGATGAGGCGGACTCCTCTCCCGAAGACGAGGAGGAGGAGGGCTCTCTCCCGGAGGAGGGAGAGAGGAAGAGGAAGGCTTCCCCAGTAGGGGAGGCCGAAGGGTCCAAGAGGGGGAGAACTATCCCCCTGGACAGTTTCGCCAACACCAGCATTGGCGAGGATGAGTGGCCTCCAAGGGCCAGGCATCCGGTGAGATCGTAAGTATCCGGATCCTTGATATGCAATATATTTTATGTCACGTAGTGTCCTTCTAACGCCGCGTTCTGTCCGTAGTCCGGCCGATGACGATCTCCCCGACTCATTGAGCGGGTCGTTGGCCCCGTCGGATGTGGATTCACTTCCGACCGCCTCTACCCAACGCGCCGACGAGGACACCGAGGTGGGATCCCAGAGAGGAACCCATCAGGAGGAGGCTCCGGAGGCGCCGTCAGGCAGCCTCCCGGACTTTGCGCCGGACTCTACATCGGAACCTGCAGTGGTTCCAGAGTCCGGCAAGCGGCCCCTTCGAAAGAAGGGCAAGACCGTGACGCCGGCGGCCTCCGTCCAACCGGAGGCACCGGATAACTTGTTGGAGGCGCTTAAAGGCGCTTCCATCGAGGAAGAACACCGCACTATCATGAGTGCGGTGAATCAAAAGGTTCAGCTCGCCAAAAGTGGGCTGACCGAAGCCTGCAGCAGCCTTCTAACAGGCTTTGAGGTAAGAAGTTAAAAAAATGTAATGTGATACCGCATAGACAGTAGGCCCTGATGCTCAGTTCGGTGTTCGTAAAGAAAAAGCCGGACTGAGGATCTAACAAGATATACACAGGGTTGCTAAAAATATGTCAATATGGGTTTGCAGGCTGCGCTGCTGACCTCTGCCGCACTAACGGCGGAGGTCGATGTGCTAAAGCAGGATCTCGAGCGGTCCGAGCGAGAGCACGGCCATGCGAAGAAGCAGCTCGAGGACAAAGAAGGTGAGTAACACCGCTTTGAATAGTTACCTTATTAAAAAGGATTTTGGTTGCAATAAAGTTAACAAGGATAATATGGGTATTGCAGCGGCCACTAACAAGGTGGCAGCCCTGAAGGAGGCTGTGTCCGCGGCCGAACGCAGTGCGGCCGCGGAACGGGCAGGGTGAGAAAAGCAGGAGGCGCGGGTGGCGGAAGTTCAGCAAGAGCTCCAGGCTCTCATGGAAAAGCATGAGAGTTTGGAGCGTGACTCCAAGACTCGAGAGTCCGAGCTCGCCTCGTCTCTCGAAAGTGCCAAGTCCGCCAAGGCCGAGGCCCATAAGGCCCTTTAGGAGGTTGAAGATATGAAGAAGATAGCGGCGGGTAAGGCATTTTGCATGCAAAGCAGGCATGTTAATGTAAACTACCTGATACTTACCCGCATTCGGAGCTCTCCAGGGGCGTTTGCAGATCTGCCGCGTAGTGCGTCTGATGCCGCCGCATTCTATCGTGGCGAGGAGGGGAGCTTGATGGAGAAGGTCTTCTGGTCTCAGTACGCTGAGGCCGGCCATCCGGTGCCCCCAAGCGACCAGTTGAAGCAGCTGGTCGAACTCCACAAGGTAGCTGAAGAGGCCATGAAGGGCCTTATAGTCCGGCTGTGGCCTGGACAGGCCATGCCTGGGAGCTACTTTGGCCTCGTGCGGCGGCTGGTGGATGCATGCCCCTGGGTGGAAGCCATCAAGCACTCCACCTGTATTGAAGGTGCTCGCCAGGCCGTCACCCGCACAAAGGTGCATTGGGGCAGGTTGGATGCGGAGAAACTTCTCACGGACCCACCGCCACCGGGCAAGGAGTATCGCACGCCCGAAATGTATTATAAAACTGTCCTGAAGGGAGCCCGCGATATTGCGGATGAGTGCCCCAGAAATGTAATCTTTGAGTGAACTTGCTATGTATTATCCTGTGCGCTGAAACTTTGTTCATGTGCGCTTTGAGCAATGCTTTTTTATTTAAAATATTACCTTCTGTGTGGCTGTTTATAAGATCTGAGAGATGGCAAGTCGTTGGCTTCAGCCCCCAAGCCGCGAGTGCTGGGGTGTTCGGGATAAACTTGAGCACTCTTGTTCCCATTGTTGGGTCCATCTAGGGAGGCGCTCAACACAACGAACAAGGCAACCGGACTTATAATGCTTGAACACTCTCACTTAGCCATAGAATTCTATAATTTTAAATTTCGGCGAAGCCCCTGGTATTCGGAAGACCGAATCCGGGGCGCTATCCACGCCTTCGTCGGACATTGTCTGGAACTTCGCTCGAAGCGGCGTGAGTCTTTAAGGACCCGAAAAAACCTCTCGAACAGCGACCATTCTCTCGCCTTATCATGCCAGTCAGTTTTAGCTTTCTCCACTGAGGCGCTCGCCCGGCTCAACCGGGGCGCAATCGCAGTGGTTCTCCCAGTGCCACCTTAGCTGACAGAACGGAACGTAAGGCACCAAAACATGGGAGCCGGGCAAACCCAACTATTGACCCAAGACATGATTCGGAGCTGATTCATATAATGCTATAAGTTCGGGGTGCCGCACTTATGAAAGTGTTCGGACTTTATCACACCATAATTTGGGGAACGGAAGCCCCTGGCGTATTTGGCCGTACCAAAATATACGGGCGCAAGATGTCATATAATGAGCATATATATATATAAGGTAATGCAATTTGAATCAAAAAAATGGTGCTGCATTATTTATGAAAGAAAGTCTGCTATGAGAGCAGACTGATACAAATAGTGCGGTAAGCAAGGGATTTGGACTAAGTAAACATGTCCCCCTCCAGGGGTGAGCTGCAGACTTGGTGTATATAATCGAATTTAATGCTCGTAATTGAGACCACCTGAGTGTTCGTTGCAGCCTTCTTTCGTCCCTGACTGTTGCATCATGAGTTCGGCAGGTTCATTGTCGGACAGGGCCTCTGGTTAACGGAATCCTGTGTACATAAAGAAGAAAAATAAAATAAGAAAAAAGGGGGGCACACTTGCGAGCCCCTGGTGTGGTCGAACGGCACTCTGGGTCCATTGCGATCGTGCCCCTTCCCCTGTGCCCATGGTATCTCCAAAGCGTAATGATGTACGCGGAGTGTTATTCTTGTGATCATGCGCGGGCGAGGGTTGGGGCCGCATTGCTACACGTGCTCTAATCGAGCCAGGTGGTCTTGGTTGGTATTTCTTTGGGCGCGTTTTGCTGTATCCGGCCGCTTAACGGCCGGACTCGAGAATTGCCTTAAGAGGCTACTCTGTACTTCTGCCGCGAGAGCCGCTGTATGTTCCTCCGTTTGGAGGGAGCGTTCCGTATTCCCGTTGACCGTGATGACTCCACGAGGGCCTGGCATCTTGAGCTTTAGGTATGCATAATGCGGCACCGCGTTGAATTTTGCAAACGCGGTTCGTCCGAGCAGAGCGTGATAGCCGCTGCGAAACGGGACTATGTCGAAGATTAACTCTTCACTCCGGAAATTATCCGGGGATCCGAAGACCACTTCCAGTGTTACGGAGCCTGTGCAATTGGCTTCCACACCTGGTATGACACCTTTAAAGGTTGTCTTTGTAGGTTTAATCCTTGAGGGGTCTATGCCCATTTTGCGCATTGTATCCTGATAAAGCAGGTTCAGGCTACTACCGCCGTCCATCAGGACTCTCGTGAGGTGAAATCCATCGACGATTGGGTCTAAAACCAATGCAGCGAATCCGCCATGGCGTATGCTGGTCGGATGGTCCCTTCGATCGAAAGTGATCGGACAAGAGGACCATGGATTGAACTTCGGGGCGACTGGCTCCATCGCGTAGACGTCCCTTAGTACACGTTTCCTCTCCCTCTTGGGTATATGGGTCGCGTAAATCATGTTCACTGTCCGCACTTGTGGGGGAAAACCCTTCTGTCCTCTATTGTTCGGCGGTCGGGTCTCCTCCTCGTCGTCGCTGTTTAGCCCCTTGTCATTGTTTTCGGCAATTAACTTGCCTGCTTGCTTGAACACGCAGCAATCTCTATTAGTGTGATTGGCTGGTTTTTCGGGGGTGCCATGTATCTCGCATAGGCGATCGAGTATTCGGTCCAAATTGGACGGACCCGGAGTGGTTCTTTTGAATGGCTTCTTCCGCTGACCGGGTTTAGAGCCTTGGAATCCGGCGTTGACTGCCGTATCCTCCTTATCGTCGCCGTTAATGTGGCGTTTGTTTTTGTTTCGACGTGACCTGCCATTGTTGTCCTTAGTATCCGGACTGCCAGAATTTTTATGGAGATTGTTGCTGCGGGCTAGCCAGCTGTCCTCTCCCGCACAGAAGCGGGTCATTAATGATGTGAGGGCTGCCATAGATTTCGGCTTTTCCTGCCCCAGGTGCCGGGCTAGCCATTCGTCCCGGATGTTATGTTTGAAGGCTGCAAGGGCCTCTGCATCCGGACAGTCGACGATTTGGTTTTTCTTTGTCAAGAACCGTCTCCAGAATTGTCTGGCCGATTTGTCTGGCTGTTGAATAATGTGGCTTAGGTCATCAGCGTCTGGTGGTCGCACATACGTGCCCTGGAAGTTGTCGAGGAATGCGGCTTCCAGGTCTTCCCAGCACCCAATTGACTCTGCGGGCAAGCTATTTAGCCAATGCCGAGCTGGTCCTCTAAGCTTGAGTGGGAGATACTTGATGGCATGGAGATCGTCGCCGCGGGCCATATGGATGTGGAGAAGATAATCTTCGATCCAAACCGCGGGGTCTATTGTGCCATCGTAGGATTCGATGTTCACGGGTTTAAACCCTTCGGGGATTTGATGATCCATTACTTCGTCAGTGAAGCATAGCGGGTGTGCGGCGCCTCTGTATTGAGAAATATCACGACGCAGCTCGAGAGAGCGCTGTCTGCTGTGTTCGGCCCGGCCGGGGTTATTGTATCCGGCGTGACGGTATTCGTCATGGGTCGTGGGGCGCCCACGTGATCCGTAAATGGATCTGGATTGCCTTGCTCTGTCCTCCAGTATGTCTCGCAAGTCCGGCGCATTCCCTCTTGGCTTCGTACTTTTGGAGCGATGCCGGGGTACGGTCTTGGCTGGGGGCCTGGATGCCTCTCTGTCACGACCACGGGGTGGTCGGTCAGCCATATCGTGCGCTGGTGATTGAGGTATGTATGCTTCCTCCTCTAATCGGGGGAGCAGCTTGCGTCTTGGGTAACTTTTGGAGGGGCGTTTGAGTTTATACTCTTCGGCCGCGAGGACCTCGGTCCATCGATCGGCCAGCAGGTCCTGATCAGCTTGAAGCTGTTGCTGCTTTTTCTTTAGGCTGTTTGCTATGGCGATAAGCCTGCGCTTGAAACGCTCTTGCTCGACGGGATCCTCAGGTACGACAAATTCGTCATCGTTGAGGCTTGCTTCGTCTTCGGAGGGAGGCATATAATTATGATCCTCAACCTCTTCGTCTGCCGCCCTCTCATGAGGGCTTGCTTCTGCATCCTCCTGCGCTAAGTCGTGCTAGAGGGGATTGTCTCCGGCACTCTCTGGGGTATTATTATCTCCTGTGCCGGAATCTCCATTCTTGCTGTGGCGGGATTTAGAGCGGCGCCGCTGACGCCGGCGTTTGGGCTGCTTCTTTAAAGAGTCCACCTCCGCTGCTTCTTCGCTGTCCCCCTCTTTTGGGGTGTCCACCATATATATGTCGTATGACGAGGTGGTCTTCCAGTGCCCTGTAGGCGCTGGTTCCTCTTCGTCTCCGGCATCGTCGTCCATAGCGTCGATGTCATCGGAGTCGTAGTCTAGCATGTCGGTCAGATCGTCGACAGCGGCTACAATGTGGGTGGTGGGTGGGCTCTGAATTTCTTCGTCGTCCGTACCCCAGCCGTCCTGGCCATAGTCTGGCCAGGACTCTCCTGATAACGAGAGATGGTTTAGTGAATTCAGGATATCGCCAAAAGGCGAGTATTGGAAGATGTCCGCGGCGGTGAATTCCATAACCGGCGCCCAATCCGAATCGATTGGTAGGGGTGCGGGAGGTTCGGAGTCCGGCAAGGAATCCGGCACCTCGGAATCATGAGTTTCGCGGGGGACAGGATTAATGTTCGGCTCCATCGCCGTGGAAGTTGAAGCCCCTGAGGTGGCGTCTATCCACCGATCCTCGATCTGGGCGATCGGCTCCGGACTGATGGCCGAAGTAGATTCATGTGCGGCCACCAAGGCACTGTTCGGCGGTAGAGCTAGATCATGCCCATCGTCACAGTGCGGCGCGCTCGGCTGTGGCTCGAGTCCGTCGAAGATCAAGTCTCCGCGGACATCGGCCGTGAAGTTTAGGCTTCCGAATCTGACCTGACGGCCAGGGGCGTAGCTTTCGATCTGCTCCAGATGGCCAAGCGAATTAGCCCGCAGTGCGAAGCCGCCGAATACGAAGATCTGTCCGGGGAGAAAAGTCTCACCCTGGACAGAGTTGTTGGTTGAAGATGCCATCAAGCCTATCGGTGACGACACAGAGGAACTCTCAATGAAAGCACCAATGTCGGTGTCAAAACCGGCGGATCTCGCGTAGGGGCTCCCGAACTGTGCGTCTAGGCGGATGGTAACAGGAGACAAGGGACACGATGTTTTTACCCAGGTTTGGGCCCTCTCGATGGACGTAAAACCCTACGTCCTTCTTGATTAATATTGATGATATGGGTAGTACAAGAGTGGATCTACCACGAGATCAAGGAGGCTAAACCCTAGAAGCTAGCCTATTGTATGATTGTTGTAATGTATGTTGTCCTACGGACTAAAGCCCTCCGGTTTATATAGACACCGGTGAGGGCTAGGGTTACACAGAGTCGGTTACAATGGTAGGAGATCTACATATCCGTATCGCCAAGCTTGCCTTCCACGCCAAGGAAAGTCCCATCCGGACACGGGACGGAGTCTTCAATCTTGTATCTTCGTAGTCTTGGAGTCCGGCGGATAATGATAGTCCGGCTGTCCGGACACCCCCTAGTCCAGGACTCCCTCACCCCCTATTATTCTGCGGCGACGGCAGCCACACACCGCAGCGAACCAGTGAACCCTCGTACTCCTCTACGCGTGGGCAACCACTGCCGCGTCTTCCCCGGCTTTGCGTCATCCCCTTCCTAGGCCTCGCCGTCGTCCACCGCACTGGTGCTCTCGGCGCGGGGTGGTCAACATTGTCAAGGAACGGCTTCCATCGAACGTGGACCGTACGTGGAGAGGCTGATAGCTGGGTCCACGGCCGCAGCAAGGAAGTGCCTCCTTATTACGCGCAAAATAATTATTCCTCCACCTGACAGCGGGGACCCACCGGACGGGCCACCATATTTTGCGAAAAAAAATGTTTCCCCCCTGACTGCTGGGACCCACCAGCTACACCTTTGCACGCAAGGAAGTGCGTCCGGGCAAAAAAAAACGATTCGCCCCCCTGACTGCTGGGACCCACCAACTACATCTTCGCACGCAAGGAAGTGCGTCCGGGCAAAAAAATGATTCGCCCCCTGACTGCTAGGACCCACCAGCTACATCTTCGCAGGCAAGGAAGTGCCTGACGGTCGGGACCCACCTGGTCGAAGCGTACATACCGTTGTCATTCTGGTCGCGAACGTGTACGTACATACTGGTCGATGTAGAGGCACGCACGTGTCGTATTAGAGGCGCGCACGTGTCGTAGTAGAGGCGCACACGTAGCATGTACACGTACGTACAGCGGCGAGGGTGCAAGAAAGAAAATACGGCCACGTACGTACATATGGGCAGGGTCTCGAACGCCTACTTGCGCATACGTACATGGTTGGGTCGGAACGGAGAAACAGCGTCGTCGTCGTGTTCATGGGGAGCCAACCGGCTGGGTCGGAACGGAATGCGTGGTCGTGTTCATCGGCAGGTCTTGGACGGAACATGCGATGGAAACGAGGCCTGGCGTACCGCACAACGGAGGAAACGGCCTTGTGTTCGACCGGCCACGTTCAAAACGGGGTCCTGTTGATCGGGAGGGGCCTGGCGTACCGCACAATGGAGGAAACGGACCTCCTATGGTCGAAACGGGGGTCCTGTTGATCGGGAGGGGTGTGGTGTACCGCAAAACGGAGGAAACGGACCTCCTACGGTCGGAATGGGGGTCCTGTTGATCGGGAGGGCTATGGCGTACCGTAGAACGGACAAACGGACTTGTGTTGGAGTGCTACGGTCGAAACGGGGGGAGGGGTGTGGCGTACCGCAAAACTGGACTCCATGGGATACTGTTCATCTCCACCGTCGACCTCCTCCAGCCTCCACGGGCTCCTGTTCATCCAGCCTCCACCGCACGCTACTCCACCGGCTACTATTCAACCACCCCTCCACAGGCACCCCTCCACCATCTACTGTTCATCCAGCCCTCCACACCACGGGGTCCTGTTCAACCACCCCTCCACGGCCACCCCTCCATCATCTACTGTTCATCCAGCCCT